>NW_011492693.1:146844-149534 GCF_000754665.1 Bison bison bison
AGAGTAAATACATGTCAAATGAAAGGGTCACCTCTGTGGTGTTGATTGGATGTGGTCTGAGTTTAGAGGGAGTAGGTGGGGAAATGGCAACCCACTCCAGTGTTCTTGCCTGGAGAATCCCAGAGACGGGACAGCCTGCTGGGCTGCCGTCTATGGGGTCACACAGAGTCAGACATGACTGAAGTGACTCAGCAGCAGGTGGGGTTGATCCAGAAGGACCTCGTGGAGAAGAGGGTGCTAAGGCTGGGTTTGAGGAGACTACAGAGTTTCTCAAATGAAGGCACCCGTACTTCCCTGGGTGTCCAACGGTCCTGGAGGTCCAGTGGTTATGCCTCTGCACTTCCAATGCAGAAGGTACCACTTCAACGCCTGGTCATAGAGTCAACATCCTGCATACAATGTAGCATAGGAAAAAAAAATCAAATGCAAGCACCTCTGTGATCAAAGACTGTGAGCTTCACAGTGGTTGGAAAATGATCTAAAGAGACATGTGACACCCAGAGGGAGGCAGCAGTGTGGGAATAGAGGGTAGCCAGTTCTGCATTAATCCACTCCTTTCTTCTCCCTGTAGATGCTCTATGTGGGTAACATCACCATTGGAACACTCCCTCAGGAATTCCAGGTTGTCTTTGACACAGGCTCATCTGACTTGTGGGTGCCCTCCCTCTTTTGCCCAAGTCCAGCTTGTTGTGAGTACACACCCTGTACCTGGACCATCCTTCTTGCCCTGCCGATCTGTTTCCAACCTTGGCACCTGATGACACTCATCTGTCGTGTCTGCAGCTGCACAAGTTAGGTTCAGACGTTACAAGTCTTCCACCTTCCGGCCTACACCAAAACCTTCAGGATCGCCTATGGATCTGGGAGCATGAAGGAATTTCTTGCTTATGACACCATTCGGGTAACGTGTAAAGAGAAGCTGAGTCAGGACTGGCTGTGGAGTGACCTCTGCTTGAAAAACAGATGCAGGACCATCAGGTAGGACCCTTCCTAGCCTAACTCCCATAGATATTGGCCATCTTACCCAAAGGATCCTGTCCCTGGGGAGGCAGTGCCAGTGGTGACACACAAGAAAATGGATTAGCTAACCCAGAGAGTGGCTGGAGGTGTGGACTTGCAGCTCCTCTGCCGACGAGCAGTTCAAGGTTCATTTTGTTGGGAGCGAGAAGAGAGGAAAAGAGCATCCACTTTTATATTCACAGACTGTTCCAGGCACTTTCAGGTAATAATTGGTTTAATCCTGCAACAACCCCACGCAGCAGGTGGTCTGATTAGCTCATGAGACATATGAGGAAACTGAGGTGCAGACAGCAAGGGCCTTGCTGAGGGCACACATGTGGTAATGGTGGAATGGGGTTGGCTTTTCAGAACTGCAGTTGTTATAGGTTTTAGTGACAGGATAAAACTGATCTGGGTACCGTGAGGGCATCAAGGGCTTCAGGTATCCATAGTGGCAAACTGGAGGCTAGAGATGTAAAGGGGCCTGATAAATGATTTCTTACTCTAGGGTGCCTTTGAGAGTCTAATAAAATATATGGCCTGCCTCCCCAGAGTACTTGAGAGTTCCCCTCTCTCTCTTTATCTATCATACACAGTCACACAAATACACACTTATCCCCAAAAGTGAACTTCCCAGGCAGTAGTTTCATAGATCCCTGCAAGCAAGAGTGTGTTTTCAGTTTCTGTCTTCCTGGACAGATGCAGAATCCACAGTACCTTACAGAGAATTCAGTCCATTCCTGTCATTATGTCATAGTGATGCCCGGGAATCATACCATCTTGATTATCTTGGTCGCAAAGATCTTTTTTGTACAGTTCTTCTGTGTATTCTTGCCACCTCTTCTTAATATGTTCTGCTTCTGTTAAGTCCATACCATTTCTGTCCTTTATCAAGCCCATCTTTGCATGAAGTGTTCCCTTGGTATCTCTAATTTTCTTGAAGAGATATCTAGTCTTTCCCATTCTGTTGTTTTCCTCTATTTCTTTACATTGATCGCTGAAGAAGGCTTTCTCATCTCTTCTTGCTATTCTTTGGAACTCTGTATTCAGATGCTTATATCTTTCCTTTTCCCCTTTGCTTTTCACTTCTCTTCTCTTCACAGTTATTTGTAAGGCCTCCCAAGATAGCCATTTTGTTTTTTTTGCATTTCTTTTCCATGGGGATGGTCTTGATCCCTGTCTCCTGTACAGTGTCACGAACCTCAGTCCATAGTTCATCTGGCACTCTATCAGATCTAGTCCCTTAAATCTATTTCTCACTTCCACTGTATAATCACAAGGGATTTGATTTAGGTCATACCTGAATGGTCTAGTGGTTTTCCTTACTTTCTTCAATTTAAGTCTGAATTTGGCAATATGGAGCTCATGATCTGAGCCACAGTCAGCTCCTGGTCTTGTTTTTGCTGACTGTATAGAGCTTCTCCATCTTTGGCTGCAAACAATATAATCAATCTGATTTCGGTGTTGACCATCTGGTAATGTCCATGTATAGAGTCTTCTCTTTTGTTGTTGGAGGAGGGTGTTTTCTATGACCAGTGTGTTCTCTTGGTAAAATTCTATTAGCCTTTGCCCTGCTTCATTCTGTATTCCAAGGCCAAATTTGCCTGTTACTCCAGGTGTATCTTGACTTCCTACTTTTGCATTCCAATCCCCTATAATGAAAAGGACATCTTTTTTGGGTGTTAGTTCTA
>NW_011492693.1:150335-213214 GCF_000754665.1 Bison bison bison
TGGAAGAAGCATAAGCTGGAATCAAGATTGCCGGGAGAAATATCAATAACCTCAGATATGTAGATGACACCAGAAAGTGAAGAGGAACTAAAGAGCCTCTTGATGAAAGTGAAAGAAGAGTGAAAAAGTTGGCTTTTTCACTAAAGAGCCTCTTGATGAAAGTGAAAGAAGAGTGAAAAGGTTGGCTTAAAGCTCAACATTCAGAAAATGAAGACCATGGCATCTGGTCCCATCACTTCATGGGAAATAGATGGGGGAACAGTGAAAGCAGTGTCAGACTTCATTTTTTTGAGCTCCAAAATCACTGCAGATGGTGTTGCAGCCATGAAATTAAAAGATGCTTACTCCTTGGAATAAAAGTTATGACCAACCTAGATAGCATATTGAAAAGCAGAGACATTACTTTGCCAACAAAGGTCTGTCTAGTCAAGGCTTTGATTTTTGCAGTGGTCATGTATGGATGCAAGAGTTGGACTGTGAAGAAAGCTCAGCACCGAAGAATTGATGTTTTTGAACTGTGGTGTTGGAGAACACTCTTTAGAGTCCCTTGGACTGCAAGGAGATCCAACCAGTCCATTCTAAAGGAGATCAGTCCTGGGTGTTCTTTGGAAGGAATGATGCTATAGCTGAAAACTCAGTACTTTGGCCACCTCATGCGAAGATTTGACTCATTGGAAAAGACTCTGATGCTGGGAGGCATTGGGGGCAGTAGGAAAAAGGGATGACAGAGAATGAGATGGCTGAATGGCATCACCAACTCTATGGATGTGAATTTGAGTGAACTTCGGGAGATGGTGATGGACACAGAAGCCTGGCGTACTGCGAAACATGGGGTTGCCACAAGTCGGACACAATTGAGCGACTGAACTGAACTGAACTGATGCCAGAGAAGGCTACCTTACTCTCGACTCATTTTGTCCACAAGTTGGCACCAATGGGTCCTGGCCTGACTCGGTTGCACCACCTGGACAGAAGCCACAAGGCCAATTTTACTGACTCTGGTAGTGTTTTTCAGAGGGGCAGAGGTTTTAAAATTCACAGCCTCTTACAAATGGAACCCAAATTCCCCTCCCAGCTTGGTCTAACCATCTGATGTCCACCAAAGACACAGCCCAGCCTCAATTCTTCTCTGAGCATTTAATGGCAATGCACCCCAGCCCAGTCTTAGCCCCACTTCACATATCTGTAAGTGGGAACACTCTTTTCTCCCACAAATTGTGGACCTTGTAAGTACTGACCAGCTGTTTGGTCTAAGCATTATGGAATACGGGTGTGAGTGTGCACTTTTTGATGGCATCTTGGACTTGAACTACACCAACATATCCATCTTTGGAGCTATCCCCATCTTTGACAACCTGAAGAATCAAGGTGCCATTTATGAGCCTGTTTTTGCCTTCTACTTGAGCAATAAGTCTGATATGGACAATCCCTTTCAACAAATTAGCTGTAAGATACTTTCAGTTGAATGAAAATTATAGAACACTTGATAAAGAAGAATCCTGAGAGATAATCTAACCCAGGATAAATATAGCCCCAGGGCTGTACCTGGCTTCACCACTGGCCTTTATAAATAATGTTTTATTGTAACACAACCCTGTTCCTGGGCTTAAAACCAGTAACTTGGTCTAGGGGGTTGAGTGAGGAGGAAGACTAATGGAAGGCAATGGGAAACAAGTTGGAGGAAAAGGCAATACAATTTGCTTATGAATTTGATAAGGAAGGAAGGAGAAGGATGGTGGACATCTTTCCTTCTTCATTAGCATTCCACTGGGAGCCCAGGACCAGCTACCCATTTGCAGGTGCCAGTGAAAATGAAAGTGTGGGACACAAAACAAACATGTGGGACCCCTTGTTCAAGAAATATTAGGCATTTCAAGACAAGCAGAGCAGAGGTGGGGTCCCTTCTGAGTGCGGGGCCCTTTGAATCGTAGAGGTCACAGGCCAGCGAATCCAACTCTGGGTGACCTGAACCCACACAGTTAGAACTCCCAGGCTTTGATTTTCCTGAAAAGTGAGAAGCTGGACAAGGAGAAAGCCATTATGCTTCAGCATGGTGTCCTCTGAGTGTGTCTGAGCACTTAGGTAGCCGGAGGTAGGGCATCTTCAGAAGATAGAGTAGGTGGAGCCCAGCCAGGTGACTCAGCTTCTAACCTCCTCTCTGCCACTCTTTAGCCAGTAATCGAACTCAGTCTGGATCTCAATCGCTCCTAGCCTTGATTTCTGCATCTGTACATGGGCACCTTATTAGGGCCTTGATGGGTGGACCAGCACAGCTCTCAGACAACGCTGTGGTTACTATCCTCCAAGGATCCCCCCACCTCTCTTCTCTCAACATATGCAGGGAAAAAGGCAGTGTGGTGATGTTTGGTGGGGTGGATAAATCCTACTACCAGGGAGTGCTCAACTGGGTACCATTGATCCATGCGGGCTACTGGAGTGTACACATGGACCAGTAACCTCTCCCTCTGAGGATCAGCCCAAGTGATGCTCCTGCTACTGTACATGGACACAGGCTGCTGCTGCTGCTGCTGCTGCTGCTGCTGCTAAGTCATTTCAGTCGTGTCTGACTCTGTGCGACCCCATAGACGGTAGCCCACCAGGCTTCCCCATCCCTGGGATTATCCAGGCAAGAACACTGGAGTGGGTTGCCATTTCCTTCTCCAATGCATGAAAATGAAAAGTGAAAGTGAAGTTGCTCAGTCGTGTCCGACTCTAGTGACCCCATAGACTGCAGCCCACCAGGCTTCTCCGCCATACATGGACACAGGCAGACACACACAAATACATTCTCACACACATAGTCACACAGACGTATGCACCACCCACAATGACACAGACAGACACACAGACACATGGAAACACGTAAGCAGACACATATAAATGTACACAGAGACACATATAAACATGCATAGCTAGTCAGAGACATACAAGCACTCACAGAGACACATAGAAACACACATACAGACACATATACAAACTAACACACAAGCAGATAGATATGCAAACAACCCATGGGTTCATAATCCCCAAGACCTTCTGAAACCAGTGCTCTGACCAGGGTCCTAAAAGGGTCCAGAGAGGTATGGGCAGCTGGGAGAAGATTGCACCCACTGCCCTATGAGGCATGGAGTATGGTTAAAGGACTCTACAGTGTAGTGAAAAGAGGACCAGGGAGAATTTCTCCAGCCTGAACAGAGGTATAAGATGACCAACTGTCTGGGGCTACCTGGGACCAAGGAAGTTCTCAGTACAGATAAATGTCAGTTTAAAAACAGGGGAAGTCCTGAGCAAATGGGGAGACTGGTCTCCTAAGGGAGCAACTACTGAGCAGTGTAGAGAGATTTTCTGAAGTCTTAAGATGTGAAAGCAACTAATAAAAAAGACACCCCACATTCATGGGCACATAGTGGGGCAGGGGCTATAACAGAGAATCAGGACAGTGGGATCCAGGAGTGACCTGAGGACAAGAGGCATAATTGATAGGATTCTGTGTGATACCCGAGACAAAAGCTGACCTGTCCTTTGGAGTTTCTGTGGGCTAGTCATGTATTTCCTGGCTAGTGTCTCAGGGTCTGAGCTGGTTGTGGGAGCAGTGCTGGCAGACTCCCTCTCCCAGAGGAGCCCTTCTTCCACCACTATGAGAATCTGCTACTGTCGTGAATCTGCATCATCACTCTGCGATTGACCCATTACTTGTTCCCCAACAGATATAGCTCTCTGGATGTTCCTCATTCATTATTTTCACAGTCTTCATTCACTTACTAAACAGACAAGCCTTGGGCATCCACTGTGCACCAGGCACTTTAGGGAGGCAATGAGAATAAAACTCGCCCTCACATCTAAGAAGGCAGATGCACAGGAAATGAGACACACACATAGCGAATTGTGACTTTGGCACATGCTAGACATGAGGAAGTGTCTACAGAGACTGTCAAAAAAGACTGATAAACAACGGGGGAAAGACTTCCCTGAAACCATGACAGTTAAGCTGGAATCTGGAAGATGAGAAGAAATTTGCTAGTCAAAGGGAAGGGGGCTCCTCTAGGAAGGAAGACCAGCTTGTGTCAAGGAGCAAAAGAGCCTGGTGTAATCCAGTACTGCATTCAAGAATGTCAAGGAAGGTGCCGTGTCAGGAGCAAAGGAAAAGAGTCAGCACAAAAGATGAAGGGCTGTTTAGGAGACGGTCGGGAAGGGGGCAGCTCTGGGGAGACTCAGAGTGACCTTGATGCCTGCTTTGTCACACTGTCTCTCAGCATCTCCATGAAAAATGTTATTGCTTGTTCTGGCGGCTGCGAGGCCCTTGTGGATACTGGGACATCATTGATCCTTGGCCCAAGAAGACTGGTCAGTAACATCCAGAAGCTCATCAGTGCCATGCCACGGGGTTCCGAGGTGAAGGGTCATGCCCCAGGGTCACTCCCAATCTCCACACACAAGAAGGTTCTCCAGGGTCAACCTCTCTCCCTCTCTCTCTAACAACACTACAGTTCATGTTTTGTGGTCAATACCCTGTCCTCTATTATCTGCACCATCAATGGTTTCAACTACCCAGTCCCAGCTCAAGCCTACATCCTCAAGGTAAGGGCAGAACCCTGAGGGGTGGTTCTCAAATAGGAACTTGCAGGAACCCTTGGGCTGCTGCTGGGAAGAGGATGCCCTCTTCAGGCCATCTCACACTATTGCAGATGCTGCTGAGCCCTGGGGCTGTCCAGAGCCTCCAACAACACGAATCCCTTGAGAGTAAAGGGCCATCTGGGACACTGCATATCCTGAAATAAATGTGGAGATACCACGCCATGCTGGCATGGTGGGAGTCACAAGGAGAGGGGAACACTCAGGTCCTCAGTCCTCAAAGAGCTTCAGTTCAATCTGAACCCTCATACGGAAGAACACAGAAAGTCAGCTCTAGCAGTCCCTGAAACAGGCCATGTTACAAGGAGAATGGCTGGGGACAGTCCCAGTGTGCTGTCCCACTATAGGGATTAACAGTCTCCCTTCCCTTCTCACAGTTTTCCTGGTTTGGATGATAAATTACATGGTCACCCAAATTATTGGATGCATCTTCCCCTAGGTCTGGCCTGGTGCCCCCTTTGTGAGTCAGGCTACCCGACCCCTCTGTGGGGAGGCTGGGTGCTAATGTGAATAAAGGGTTCACAGTGATTGCTCAGCCCCAGCACAGGGTGGAGGCTTCATGTCAGCTCCCTAGGGCAGTTCAGAGCTGGCTGATGGGCTCAAAGAAGACTTTGAGGAAGGGAGCAAATTTCAAGAATTCTAAAACTGTAAACTCATGGAGCCATATGGAGGGTTTCTTGGTTCTAGGCAAAACTGCACTGGATTCCATGCAAATGGCATCCCAAGGTGCTCTGCACTGCGGCACTGAGGACTTACTCAGGGTGATGAGGGCTATGGACTGACCAGTGGAGATGGGGAACCAGAGTACGTTACCCACCCAAGCCTGGAGTGGCCAAAGAGGATGAATGCGGGCCAAAGGAGGCTTCCCAGAGTTCCTAAGTTAAGTCTTCAAGAACGTGTTGTGGGCACTGCTCTATTTAAGATGGATAACCAACAATGAGTTACTGTGTAGCATGGGGAATTCTACTCAGTTATATGACAACCTGGATGGGAGGGGTATTTTGGGGACTAGGATACATGGATACATATGGTTGAGTCAATTTACTGTCCACCTGAAACTCAGAATATTGTTAATCAGCTATACTCCAATACAAAATAAAGTGGTTTTTTTGTTTGTTTTTTAATAAAGTATGGGTTGTGGGGACGCAGGAGGAGAACCAGCATTCTCTGCAGAGGAAACAAGGAGCAGAAGTCAGAATGAAATAAACAGGGATAGAGGAGAACTATGGACACTCTTTTTCTTTTCTAAAAATTTTATTGAAATGTGGCTAATCTTCAGTGTTGTGTTAAGTTTTGCTGCACAGCAATGTGACTCAGTTATACACATACAGAAATACATTTTCTTTTTCTTATTATTTCTCATGTGGTTTATGACTGGATAGTTAATATCTTTCCTTATGCTCTTCAGTAGGACTTTGTTGTTTATCATTCCTCTGTATCCCCAACTCCGAGTCTTCCACCCCCCCACACCCTTTCTCGTGGCAACCTCATGTCTTGGCCCTTTTTCGTTGTGGATGAACTCTCATATCCCCTGCTAATGGGAAAATCCCATGATACTTACCAAAAGAGGGAAATAAAACCAAGAATTGTGCTGGATCTAGATATTTGTGGGAGTTGCAAGTAAGGGCTTAGTCTGACTGGTGTGTGTCTGACTGCCCCAGGATCCTAGAAGTCACTGCTATACCACCTTTAAAGAGAACACAGTGAGGATATCTAGAGAGACCTGGATCCTGGGTGACGTCTTCCTGAGGCTGTATATTTCAGTCTTTGATTGAGGAAATTACAGGCTTGGCCTGGCAGAGACAGTATAAATGCTTGGAGTGGTTCAGGAATCAGTAAGGCCCTCTGAGCAAACACTAAATCACACTTGAGGTACTCCGGCCCAAGATGCTGGTAAACTGTATTTGGTGGTCTGCATACCCTATTTTCAATAAAGAATAAAAGGTTTCACACGTGTACACCTGTAGCAGATTCATGTTGATGTATGGCAAAACCAATACAATACTGTAATTAACCCCCAATTAAAATAAATAAATATATATATTGAAAAAAAAAAAAAGGTTTCATTCGTAATGGTGCTGAAACAAATGGATGCCTCTGTGTCTGGGAGGTGTACAATGATCGAGAAGAATCTAGAACAAAGTCTGAATCACAGTTGAGAGGAGCCCACCTCCACCTAGCTTCAAGGAAAGGAGAGACTCACTGAAATGATTCTGGGAATCCAGGACTCAAGAATCAGAGCAAATACAAAGATCTCTGTGACTCGACCCAAGAAATCAGAAGTCATCAGTTCTCTATTTCACACCCTCACTCTTTTATTCCCTCTTCTCTGATGGTCTTGGCTTGACAACTTTCTTCATTAAGGCATCTACACCGAGTGACAGAGTCCAAGCTACCTGCCCTAGGGTTTTATATCCTGAAGCCATCTTTAATAAGGAAAGAAAAGATTGAAGACATCAGAGTTCAAGGGTGTTCTCTGAATGACCCACCTCAGATCACATGTACAGTCCTAGATCAGCCATCCTGGCAGGGCCATGGGGTCCTATGATTGGCTTTACATGGTCTTGTGGCCCTGATCCAGCAGCACACATGATTGTCAATTTCCTCCAGAACTACATGACTGAAGCTGGGGAGAGACAACCCCAAAGAAAGCGACTGGGAGATAGTCTAGGCCATGGAAGAGTTTGTGATGACCCACCAACTCCACCACCTCCTCATTCAGAGGAATTATAAAGGGTAATGAAATAGCCTCCCTTCATCCAATCTCAGATGAACTTATCACTGGGTTTCTCCTCCAGGGGAGTTTGGTAGTACAGGTGAGGTACTTCATGGAGAGCTGGTTCCCTTTTGTTCCACACTGAAAGGTTGTTGTTGAATCTTGCAAAGACGCCGGAATTCTTGGCCCCCTGAGGAGAAGAATTAAATCTGGGGCCAGAGACAAGGCTTGATCACTCAGAGCTTTTGTGTAATAAAGTTTTATTAAAGTATAAAGGAGATAGAGAAAGCTTCTGACATAGGCATCAGAAGGGGGCAGAAAGGGTACCCCTGCTAGTCTTCAGCTGGATGTTATATAGTCACTAGCAGTCTGTTAATGAAAGAAAGGAATGTCTTAAAACTCAGAATGGCACTAGGCCCCTCACCCATAAGATGCATTTTGGGATAATCTTGGCACCAAATGGTTCATCCTGGGCCATAAAATTATTAACTTGAATCTTGAAGAAGGGCAGATCACCATACAAATAGTTTCATTTACATAGTTTGGGGAACAATATCTGAGTATAACATACTGGTTTGCCAAGTAGGCTCTAAGCCAAGAGGCAGAACCGACTTGAAGACAGAGTTTGGAGTAAATGCATAGTACATTAGCATAGCTTAAGACAAATATTTCCATAAAAAACAGGCATTTGTTAACTCAAGGTTTGAGAATAGTTAACTTCAGGTGAAACCCGGTGTCATTATGGCAACACAGTATTTTAAGAGAAACCTCCTTTTAAATTTGTATAGAGAAGGAAAAAATATTGCTAGTTTGTTTCCTCCTGCCACTTAAGAGAGAGAAAAATGTCTGACACTTGCAGACTATTTCCCCCGTTTGGAGACCGCTGGCCTTCCTGCCTGTTACCCTCTCATTCCCCTCTTTTCTTTTAGGAGAATGATGTTGCCTAGGGAAAAGGGGTGTCATTCTCATTCCATAACTGTTTCCAAGCTGACAAGGGGCGTTGCCCCTAAATTGGTGAGGCAATATGTTCTCTTAATCCTCATATCGAGGATATCTGATCCAGGGGCCCTAAATAGTAGTTGGAGGAAGCTTCAGCAGTAGCAGGAGTTTGAGCAACCATTTGTAACTTAAAAGCTTTCATGCAGCTAGAAACAAATCCAGTTATACAGTTACAGATGCAGGGAGCAAACAGAAAAAACAAAACAATCAGAATTACTGTAATTAAGATAGTTGTCCACCATGGGAAACTAGTTAACATCTCCCAAAGTGAGACAATTGAGGCTTCAGGAGTATCCATGGCCCCAATCATCTTGTTCATGTGTTTAGTAAAATGAGTAACATTCATGCTCATATCAGGTATATATGTACAGCATTGGGTATGAATAATGGCACATGTTCCTCCTTGCACAGCTGTCAGAATATCTAAAGCCAATCTGTTTTGTAGAACCACTTTTCTAATTTGTGCTTGTTCGGCCTTAAGAGCTGAAATAGCCTTTTGAGAATCTTGTAATGCCTGTTGAGTAAAATTAGTCAAAGCATCTACTAGTAGTATAACATCTGTAGTTCCCAAAAAGGGAACAAACACTGAAGCCAAATAATCATACCAGTGAAATACAGACTTTGCCCACCGAGTTTTAAGGTGGGATAAATTAGCAGGCTTTTCTGGAAGCTCTGAAAATACAAAGCCGTGAGTAAAGGCTAGACCCAGGGTGCATCTCCCTATCTAACCAGGGGGAACCCATGCCCATAGGTTAGAGCCTCATATCCAATAAGTCCCATTTGGAGCAAGCCAGCATGACTGAGGTATCCAGTCCCAATTAGTGCCTGACCAGACAAAGGGAGGACCTGAACTGGGGTTGGAAAACACGGAAATGATTACATTGTAAATTTCCTGAGGCAAAAATACCAGTTGTTTTCAATCATTGTAATTAAGCTGTTGGCTAATTTTTGGGGATGGCTCTGTTTGTTTCCAGCTTATAGGGGCAGTAGATATTAAACGTCCTTTTTCAGGTGTTAGCCATATAACCTCATTCCATATTTGGTAAACAACAGGTAAAAAACCATTCGATCTAGACCTATTTGCCTTATGTGTAGCAAAATAGTAATTGAACCGAGACAATGTCTAATCAAAATTAAAAGTCACATTATGTCCATAGTTAAAGTACAAAGTGTTGCACCAGTCCATTTTAGGGTTGGTAGATGTCATCAGATGAAGAAGAGATATCGCATGTGATTGTTGTCAAAGGTATGCACAGACTTGGAGAAAGTCTTTTCCTTGAAGTGGAGATGTTCACCACGGGAAGCCTTCCACTGATGAAGAAGGGAGTGCTCCACAGACCCAGCAGTTAGACCAATTGTGGAATGCAGTGTAGGAGTGAGCCCAGGACAGGAAGGCATTGTCTTAAGGATCAAATGGCAGACTCAGGATTTTTGGAGTCAGCAGAAGTAGGCTCATAAAGATTATCAGGCCCATCTAAAAAGTACAAAGTCAGAGCACAGAAAGTAAAGACATAAAATGAAGTCACTTAGTCTTGGTCAGGGTGCCACCTCTTAACTCAAGTGTGATGTAGCCACGAATCAATTCCTGGCACTTTGACAGCTGTGGGAGAAGAAAGAATAACCTGGTAAGGGCCTCCCTAGAGGGGCTCGAGTGATGGGCCCCCAGATCCCAATGTTTTTATGAGGACCTCAGTTCCTGGCTCAAATAGAGGCTTGCTTAACTCAGAGGCAGGGTCAGGAGTCCTCTCCTGGAGTTCCGTTAATGCCTGTTGAAAAGCTGAGAGCTGAGTTACATAACTAGTTAATTCTAAGGCTTCAGGGTCTATAACAATGTCTGTGCATAAGAAAGGCCTTCCATAAATACATTCAAAGGGGGACAGTCCCTCCTTTTTTGGGGCAGTTCGAGCCCTCATTAAAGCTATGGGTAGGACTTTAATCCAATTGTCCTGCATCTCTTGTGTTAATTTGTGCAAATGTCTTTTGATAATGCCATTAGCTTTTTCAACCTTTCTGGAGGTTTGGGTTCTCCAGGAAAAGTGTAAGTAATATTCTATCCCTAGAGCTTTAGATACCCGCTGAGTTACAGCGGCTTTAAAGGTGGAGCCATTGTCACTCTGAAGGCTCTGTGGCAGCCCAAACCTGGGGACAATTTCATGGATTAAAATCTTTATAACCTCCTTAGCCTGTTCAGTACGACAGGGAAAAGCCTCAATCCACCCAGTAAAAGTATCTACCCAAACTTGTAAGCAAGAATATGCATTAGCTTTTGGCATATGAGTGAAATCAATTTCCCAGTCCTCTCCAGGATACTTCCCACTTCGTTGTAATCCAGATTTTGCTAGCTTTTTAGTCTTTGGGTTATTTTTCTGACAAATCTCACACCTTTTGATAATATTCTTTAAAGTTTTCTTTACATTTTTACCTTCAAACAAACGAGAAGCCATTTGGTAAGTACTCTCTGCACCCAAATGAAAACTCTGATGTAAACCCTTAAGAATTTTCCATTGCGCATTTTCAGGAATTATTAATCGTCCATCCTTGGACTGTAACCATCCTTTTCAATAATCTTTGCTCCTCGTTTCTCATATCTTTCTAATTCTTCTTCAGTATATTGTGGTTTTTCCTGTTCCACAGGACCTGTCCAGATCAAAGGCATCTGCAGTGAAGGGGTTTCGTAAAGTGCTGCTTTTCTGGCTTGACAGTCAGCCAGCTGATTACCTTAGACTACTTTACTCCCATCCCTGCTGTGGCCTTTGCAATGCATAACAGCTACTTCTTTAGGAAAATATATAGCAGTTAAACGGAGAAGGCAATGGCACCCCACTCCAGTACTTTTGCCTGGAAAATCCCATGGATGGAGGAGCCTGGTAGGCTGTAGTCCATGGGGTCACTAGAGTCAGACACGACTGAGCGACTTCACTTTCACTTTTCATTTTCATGCATTGGAGAAGGAAATGGCAACCCACTCCAGTGTTCTTGCTTGGAGAATCCCAGGGACGGGGAAGCCTGGTGGGCTGCCGTCTATGGGGTCACACAGAGTCGGACACGACTGACGCAACTTAGCAGTAGCAGCGGCATAGCAGTTAAAAGTCTTTTGGTCTCTCTGAAATGCTTCATAGGTTCTCCTGTTGCCGTTTTAAGCTGTCTTTCTTTCCATATTGCAACATGAGCATGTAAAGTCAAATAAGCATACTTAGAATCTGTGTAGATATTTACCTGCTGCCCTTTGCTTAACTCTAGAGCTCGGGTCAGAGCCACAAGCTCTGCTAAGTGAGCACTGGTTCCCTGGGGGAGAGATTTTGCTTCCAAAACCTGTTCAGCAGTCACCACGGTGCAACCTGCTTTATGCTTTCCATCCCAAACAAAAGAATTGCCATCTGTAAATATTTCCGTGTCAGGATTGTTAATGGGGTATCCATTAGATCCTCCCGAGCTACATAGTTTAAAGTTAGGAATTGGGAACAATCGTGATCAGGTGTTTCATTTTCCTTCTCAGGAAGGAAAGTGGCAGAATTTAAATGTCCACAAACTTTAAGCTTAGTTATGGGTCCTTCTAACAACAATGACTGATATTTAAGAAGCCTACTGTCTGTCATCCAAATATTAACCTTAGAATTTAAGATTCCACTCACATTATGAGAAGTCAGTACAGTAAGTTTTCATCCATTAATTGTTCTTAAAGCTCCAGGTGCTAATAAAGCCGCTGCCCCAACTACTCTTAGACTGTGGAGCCACCCAGGTGAAACTACATCTAATTCTCTGCTTAGATAAGCAATAGGTTGCTGGTGAGGCCCTGGAGGTTGTGTCAAAACTTCCAAGAACACACCTTTTATTTCAGTGACAAACAAAGTAAATTCTGACCCTGTGGGCAAGCTCAGAGCTGGAGCTTGCAGGAGAGAAGTCTGAAGAACCTTAAAAGCCTTTTGAGTTTCTGGAGATCAACCCAGTTTGTCAGTTTGGGCCTGCTGAGTTTCAGCTATAAGTGTATATAAAGGCCAGGCAAGTTTCCCATAACCTGGAATCCAAATGCAACAGTAAGCTGTGATTCCCAAAAATCCTCTCTTAAAGCCATAGGTAGGGGATGATTTAGTATAGGTGTGATTCTCTCAGGGCCTATGGTCCTAGTCTTTTCTGATATGATTAGGCACAGATATCTAACTGATTGTTGACAAAGCTGAGCCTTTTCTCTTGATGCCTTGTAACCACAGCCTACCAGAAAGTTTAAGAAATCTTCTGAGGCTCGCGAACAAGCTTCCTCTGTTTCAGCACAGAGCAAAATATCATCTACATATAGTAACACCACCGCTTCAGAGCTATTAAATTTTTGTAGATCCCATGACAAACTTTGTCCAAATAAGTGAGGACTGTCACGAAATCCCTGGGGCAAAACTGTCCAAGTTAACTGAGAAGCTTGCTGTGTAGGGTCTTGAAAGGCAAATAGAAATTGACTTTCTTCCACCAAAGGCACTGAATAGAAGGCATCTTTCAAATCAATTGCTGAGAAATATTTGGCTCGTTCAGGAATTTCAGACAATAGAATATAAGGATTAGGCACCATGGGGTGTAAAGGAACTATAGCCTCATTTATTATACATAAATCTTGAACTAGTCTCCATTTACCATTTGATTTCTTTATACCCAGAATAGGAGTGTTGCAAGGACTTTACAGGGAATTAATAGTCCCTGCTCCTTTAAACTTTCGATGATGGGTTTTAACCCTTCCTTAACCTCAGGTTTCAGTGGATACTGCTTCTTATGTGGAAATAAGTGCAGGTCTTTGAGTTTGACAACTACAGGAATAGCATTTTGTGCTTGACCCACAGATTTTCCATCAGCCCATACTCTAGGATTTACATTTTGTTCAACTAAAGGGAGAGAAAGGGAGGGCTCCATATTCATGAAAACAGAGGCATGGACCTTGCTCAGTATGTCCCTCCCCAAAAGGGGTGCGGGAGATTCTGGCATGATCAGAAACTCGTGTGAAAATAGCACAGAATCCCAGTTGCAAGATGAAGAATAACTGAAATAATACCTTTTGGCTCGTCCAGACAGTCCCATTATGGAATCAAATCGGGAAGAAAGTGGACCAGGGGCTTCAGTAAGCACATAGTAAGTTGCCCCAGTATCTAAAAGGAAATCAACATATTTGCCTCGCACAATTATTAATACCTGGGGTTTCTCAGGTGTAATTAGGAAGGGAGCTTATGTGGGTACCCCCAGGCACCTTCAGCCCTGACTGTCTTGAGAGTCCTACCTGGAAACCTACACCTCTGGGTGTAGTCTCTCCTCTAGTGTGGTCCTTTGCAGACTGGACGTGGAGCCGGGGGCGGCTTAGATGCCTGAGGGCAATCCCACTTGAGGTGGCCCTCCTTTCCACAGTAGTAGCAAGCCCATCCTTTTTCACCTAGGTCCCTCTGGGCATTTTTCTCAGGCTGTTTAAGAAAGTTTTTCACAGCCATTGCGAAGGCTTCTGTCTTTTCCTTTGTCTTTTTTTGCCTTTCTTTCTTTTCTTCATATTCCCTACCATAATAGACTGTCTGAGCCAGTTGTAACAGAGTATCTAAAGACTGATTTGGTCCATACACCCATTTTAACAGCTTACGGCGGATATCTGGAGCCGACTGAGTGAGAGATCTATCCTTTAAGATCATTTTTCCCTTGTTCCTTATAGAACCGGTCTAATTGTAAAACAGTATTATACTTAAGAGACCCTCCAACTGGCCACCATTCGCTGTCCTCCAATGGATACCGTGGCCATGCAGTATCACAGGAAAACCAGGTGTGTCTTCTTTAAGCCCTGGGGATCAAATCTGTCCCAGTTTTTCAGGATACAGTTCAAAGGAGTGAGGCTGGAATTGTTAGCTCCCATCTGTAAGAGAGAAAAAAAGTGACCAGCGCCATTTTTCTACTGGAGGAGTCCCTCCCTGCTCTAGATGGGGGTGTAGACAGATTTTACACCAAAAGCTTTTCCTTCCTGGTCGGACTGGGGGAAACATTCATCACCTGAGTGCCTATGCACGACCCTGAGTATATTCCTGACCACAATAAGAATGATAGGAACATAAAGCTGAGATGTTCCTTCCAAGCATCACCACACCAGTATAAGAGCCTCCTCTGGTTGACTAAGAGCCAGTGTTGCCAAAGGGGGGAAAATAAATTGCAGTCCCAATCTGAGTAACCTTTAACCTCAGAGATGTTCTTGGAGCTAGAGCTCCATCTAGCTTCCGAACTTTCAATTCCTAGCGAGGCTAGGTGCTTTCTTGACTACCAATCCAAGTTTGGGACCTAAGCCACAGTATACAGTAACAGTATAGATCACAAGTCCCTTGAAAGTCTATGATCCAATAGATTAGGTTAGTACGTTTAATTCCCAAGGAGTTCTGAAATGGTCAAAGAGACCAAGAAAGGAGAGTTTGGTCCACATGCTTTGCCCATTTTCACCTACATAGAGACTTGTTAGGGGACAGGTAAGGTGATATGGAACTCCCATTTCCTTAAGAATTTTCCACAGTTTGTTGTGGTCCACACAGTGAAAGGCTTTAGCATAGTCAGTGAAGCAGATGGAAATGTTTTTCTGGGATTCCCTTGCTTTCTCTATGATCCAATGGATGTTGGCAATTTGATCTCTGTTTCCTCAAACCAGATTGTATATCTGGAAGTTCTCAGTTCATGTACTGTTGAAAATTAGCTTGAAGGATTTTGAGCATTGACTTGCTAGCAAGTGAGATGAGCACAATGGCATGATAGATTGAACATTTTTTGTAATTGTCTTTCGTTTGGATTGGAATGAAAACTGACCTTTTCCAGCACTGTGGCCATTGCTGAGTTTTCCAAAGTTGTTGACATATTGAATGCAACACTGTTACAGCCTCATTCTTTAAACAGCTCAGCTGGAATTCCATCACTTTCCCTAGCTTTTCTTGTAGTGATGCTTCCTTAATCCCACTTGACTTCATACTCCGGTATATCTGGCTTTATGTGAGTAACGCCAGCATCATCCCTATCCTGCTCATTGTGAACATTTTTGTATAGTTCTTCTGTGCATTCTTGCCACCTCTTCTTAATCTCATCTGCTTCTGTTAGGTCTTTGACTCTTCTGTCCTTTATTGTGCCCATCTTTGCATGAAGTGTTCCTCTGGTATCTCCACTTTTCTTGAAGAGATCTATAATCTTTACAATTTTATTGTTTTCCTCTAATTCTTGCACTGTTCACTTATAAAGACTTTCTTATTTCTCCTTGCTATTCTCTGGAAGTCTGCATTCCAATGAGTATATCTTTCCCTTTCTCCTTTTCCTTTCACTTCTCTTATTTTCTCAGATATTTTTAAGGCCTCCTCAGGCAGCCACTTTGCATTCTCACATTTGTTTTTCTTGAGGATGGTTTTGGTGACCACCTCCCATACAATGTTACAAACCTCCATCCATAGTTGTTCAGGCTCTGAGACCTAATCCCTTGAATCTATTTTTCATCTCCACTATATAATCATAAGGGATTTGATTTATGTCATAGCTGAATGTTCTAGTGGTTTTCCTTACTTTCTTCATTTGAAGCCTGAATATTGCTTGATTCTGCCTAAGCATTGCTTCCAGATCACCACCCACCACTCCCAGGGGGTGTGGAGCAAAAACACACAATTTGAGGACTGTTGCCCTGAGTTTGTGCTTGGCTTTTCACATGATTAGCTGTGTGAGTTTGATCAAGTCTCTTAACCTCTGTTTTCTAATCTGGAAAATGGGCATCATGATGATAATTCCACCTTCTAGATTGCATGTGTACCTGCAAAGAGCAAATGGCCCTGAGAGGGCTTTCTGGGTTCCTAAGTCTGGAACACATATGAATTATTCTGCCACCTGGAAGAAGGAAATCTTCTGTTTAGAGGTTATGGCTGCCATCCCCAAGGCTAAATATTGATTCAAGCCAAATGACATCTATTTCTGAACCCTGACCCAGAATTCTGACTGAGCTGATGCTTCTGTTCTCTGGGCTCACACAATAGCTAATGATTACTGGCTCAGATTACTCTCTTCCTCAGCCTTACCAGTCAGCCTTTCCTTGTCAAGTACTTCTCCCCTGAAATCACACTACAAGCAAAGTCATAAAGGCTCTTGGCCTCTTTTCAGTTTCTCACATTTCCAGCGTAGCAACAAGTAGCTGTTATGGCTACTTGTCATAGCAACAACTATAGCAAACCGTACAGTTCAACCTCAGCCTATTAAATGAATCTTTCCCCATTTGGCTTCTCATGTTTAAATTACCTAGAGTTGCCTTAATAACCTTCCTATGCTTGTTGTTTAATGACGAAATATGTGTGGATTTCATCTAGTTTTCTATCCCAAGCATAATTCCAACCATGCAATTAAGTAATCAAACATTTAGTCATCTAACTACCCACGGGAATTGACAAAAACAAACAACCCATCATGCATTTTTGTTTGCCCCAAAACACCATTGAAGTGATCTGCTGAAACAATGTGATACATTGGCATGTACACTCCAGAAGGAACACTTTTTCTCTGGATTTGTTTTCCATCTAGTGCACAGCGTCTACCATAAGCCTGGCCCTCCAGCAGCTAGTCACCTAATTTTTGCAAACTCAGCCCACTCCAGATCCCTTCCGCATCCCTCAGTAAAATCTAGAGAACAGACTTAGTCAAACTTCTCACTCCATCAGAAAAAAGTGTTTTGCGTTTTTTTCAAAAGGAATATTTGGTAACATATTCAAAATCTTGTGCTCCTTGTCTTGAATTCAAGGACCTGCACCAGAGGATGGGAAGCCTCCTCTTCCACCTAAATCTTTCACCACTCCCACCAGGGCCACAGGCTTCACTGGACCCCAAAGACTTCTGCCTGCTCTCTGATGTCCTCTGTACATCAGTTCAGTTCAGTCTCTCAGTCGTGTCCAACTCTTTGCTATATCATGGGGTGTAGCATGCCAGGTTTCCCTGTCCATCACCAACTCCCAGAGCTTGCTCAAACTCATTTTCATCAGGTCGGTGATGCCACCCAACAATTTCATCTTCTGTCTTCACCATTGCCTTCTGCCTTTAATCTTTCCCCATATCAGGGTCTTTTCTAATGAGTCAGTTCTTCCCATCAGGTGGCCAAAGTATTGGAGATTCAGCTTCAGCATCAGTCCTTCCAATGAATATTCAGAACTAATTTCCTTTAGCATGGACTGGTTGGATCTTCTTGTAGTCTAAGGGACTCTCAAGAGTCTTGTCCAACACCACAGTTTAAAAGTATCAATTCTTTGGTACTCAGCTTTCTTTGTGGTCCAACTCTCACATCAACTCACAATATCTGGTAAAACTATAGCTTTGACTATATAGACCTTTGCTGGTAAAGTAATGTCTATGCTTTTTAGTATGCTGTCAGGGTTTTCATAGCTTTTCTTCCAAGGAGCTAACGTCTTTTTTTTTTTTTTTACAACTCTGGTCACTATCTATAGTGATTTCTGAGCCCAGGAAAATAAAGTATGTCACTGTTTTCATTGTTTTTCCAGGTGTTTGCCATGAAGTGATGGGACTGGATGCCATGATCGTCATTTTTTGATCTGTACATACCTCATCAAGATCATCTCAAAGAAAAAGAAATGCAAAAAGGCAAAATGGTTGCCTGAGGAGGCCTTACAAATAACTTAGAAAAGAAGAGAAGCAAAAGGCAAAGCAGAAAAGACAGACATACCCATTGAGTTTGTCTCAATACGGAGTTCCAAAGAATAGCAAGAAGGATTTTTTTTTTAAATCCTTCCTAAGTGATTAGTGCAAAAAATAGAGGAAAACATTAGAATGGCAAAGATCAGAGATCTCTTCAAGAGAATTAGAGATAGGAAGGGAATGTTTCAGGCAAAGATGGGCACAATAAAAAAGACATGGGATGGAACTAACAGAAGCAGAATATATTAGAAGACATTGAAAGAATACATAGAAGAACTGCACAAAAAAGGTATTAATGTGGACATCTAGGTTGCTTCCATGTCCTGGCTATTATAAACAGTGCTGCGATGAATGGATAAGAAAGCTGTGGTACATATACACAATGGAGTATTACTCAGCCATTAAAAAGGATACATTTGAATCAGTTCTAATGAGGTGGATGAAACTGGAGCCTATTATACAGAGTGAAGTAAGCCAGAAGGAAAAACACCAATACAGTATACTAATGCATATATATGGAATTTAGAAAGATTATAATAATAACCCTGTGTACGAGACAGCAAAAGAGACACTGATGTATGGAACAGTATTATGGACTCTGTGGGAGAGGGAGAGGGTGGGAAGATTTGGGAGAATGGCATTGAAACATGTAAAATATCATGTATGAAACGAGATGCCAGTCCAGGTTCAATGCACGATACTGGATGCTTGGGGCTGGTGCACTGGGACGACCCAGAGGGATGGTGTAGGGAGGGAGAAGGGAGGAGGGTTCAGGATGGGGAGCACATGTATACCTGTGATGGATTCATTTTGATGTTTGGCAAAACTAATACAATTATGTAAAGTTTAAAAATAAAATAAAATTGAAAAAAAAAAAGGTATTAATGACCCAGATAACCATGATGGTGTGATCACTCACCTAGAGCTAGGCAATCCTGAAATATGAAGTCAAATGGGTCTTCAGAAGTATCACTAAGAGCAAAGCTAGTGGAGGTGATGGCATTGCAATAGAGCTATATCAGATACTAAAAGATGATGCTGTTAAAGAGCTGCACCAATATGCCAGCAAATGTGGAAAACTCAGCAGTGGCCACAGGATTGGAAAGGTCATTTTCCTTGCAATCCCCAAAAAAAGTGATTTCAAAGAATGTTCAACTACCACACAGTTGCACCTCACATGCTACCAAAGTAATTTCTCCAAGCAAGTCTTGAACAGTACATGAACTGTGAAATTCCCTGTGTTCACGCTGGATTTAGAAAAGGCAGAGGAACCAGAGATCAAATTGCCAACATTCTTAGATCATAGAGAAAGCAAGAGAATTCTAGAAAAACACCTACTTCTGCTTTATTGACCATGCAAAGCCTTTGACTCTGTGGATCACAACAAACTGTGGAAAACTTACAGAGATGGGAATACCAGACCATCTTACCTGCCTTCTGAGAAATCTGTATGCAGGTCCAGAAGCAACAGTTAGAACTGAACATGGAACAGTAGACTGGTTCCAAATCGGGAAAGGAGTACATAAAGACTGTATATAGTCACCTTGCTTATTTAACTTATATGCAGAGTACAGCATGTGAAATGCCCAACTGGATGAAGCACAAGCTCTAATCAATATTGCTGGGAGAAATATCAATAGCCTCAGATATGCAGGAGACACCACCCTCACGGCAGAAATTGAAGAGGAACTAAAGAGCCTCTTCAGGAAAGTGAAATAGGAGAGTGAAACATCTGGTTTAAACTTCACGTTCAGAAAATGAAGATCATGGCATTTGGTCCCATCACTTCATGGCAAATAGATGGGGAAACAATGGAAACAGTGAGAGACTTTATGGTTGGGGGCTCCAAAATCACTGCAGATGACGACTTCAGCCATGAAATTAAAAGATGCTTGCTCGTTTGAAGAAAAACTGACAAACCTGTACAAATTTTTTAAAAGTAGAGACATTACTTTACTGAAAAAGTTCAGTATAAACAAAGCTATGATTTTGCCAGTTGTGATGTATGGATGTGACTGTTGCACCATAAAGAATGGTGAGCGATGAACAATTGATGGTTCTGAACTGTGGTATTGGACAAGATTCTTGAGAGTCCCTTGGAATGCAAGGAGATCCACCGAGTCATCCTAAAGGAAATCAATCCTGAATATTCACTGGAAGGACCGATGCTGAAATTGAACTTCCAATACTTTGGCCAACTGATGTGAAGAACTGACTCATTAGAAAAAACCCTGTTACTGGCAAAGATTGAAGGCAGGAGGAGAAGAGGATGACAGAGGATGAGAGGGTTAGATGGAATCACCAACTCGATGGACATGAGTTTGCCCAAGCTCCAAGAGTTGGTGAGGAACAGCAAGCCCTGGCGTGCTGCAGTCCATGGGGTTGCAAAGAGTCGGACATGACTGAGCAACTGAACTGAACTGAACATAGCACATAGCAAATACTATTTGTAATTGGCATGTTTATCCAGCAAAACTGGGGCTCCCTAAGGCCCCAACACATATCCCCAATCAAGTTTGCACCCATGCACAGAAGTCAGTGCCTAGCATTCACAAGTCATTCAGTGAACTCTGATTGCAGGGGGACCTCGATTTTAGTAGACATAAAGGAATAAAGGACACATTTATCCTCCTGTATCAATAACTCAAAGTAGAAAAGATAAATGAAAGAGCATTGTTTTACATCAAACATCTGGCAGCAGAGAATGGATTTCCGAGGCGGGCAGCAAGCAAGGAGAGTTCTACAATTGACCCAACTGTAGAAATAGTTTCCAACACATACATGAAAGGTGTACCTAGGCAAAGACAAACAGTCTCCCCAAGAAGAGAGATTTATGACTCTATATAATTAGAGTTCACAGGAGAGATCTACATACAGAGAACTACAGGAAGGTATAGGTGATACCCTTCCAGTTTTCTGCAGAGAGTTGATAGTACTTGTCTGAATTATAGGGAACAATCCTTGAGTCTCAAATTGAACCAAGTCTACTTGTGCCCCCACCCACCAGCATGGAAATTACTCATTTTTAAAAATATAAATGTATTTATTTTAATTGGAGGCTAATTACTTTACAATATTATATTGGTTTTGCCATACATCAATGTGAATCCACCACTGGTGTACACGTGTTCCCCATGCTGAACCCCCCTCCCACCTCCCTCCCTGTACCATCCCTCTGGGTCATCCCAGTGCACCAGCCCCAAGCATCCTGTATCATGCATCAAACCTGGACTGGCCATTCGTTTCATATATATTATACATGTTTCAATGCCATTCTCCCAAATTATCCCACCCTCGCCTCTCCCACAGAGTCCAAAAGACTGTTCTATACATCTGTGTCTCTTTTGCTGTCTCGCATACAGGGTTATCGTTAATATCTTTCTAAATTCCATGTATATGCATTAGTATACTGTATTGGTGTTTTGTTTTGTTTTGTTTTGTTTTCTGGCTTACTTCACTCTGTATAATAGGCTCCAGTTTCATCCACCTCATTAGAACTGATTCAAATGCATTCTTTTTCATGGCTGAGTAATGCTCCATTGTGTATATGTACCACACCTTTCTTTCTTTCTTTCTTTTTTTTTTTTTGAATCAACAGAAATTTATTCCTCCACATTTTTGGAGGTTGGAAGTTCCAAATCAAAGTATTGGCAGTGTTGGTTTCTCCTGAGGCCTTTTTTCTTGGTTTACAGATAGAAGCCTTCTCATTGTGTCTTCACATGTTCTTCCCTCTGTCTATGTTGTCTGTGTCCTTCTCAACTAACAACACCAGTCATATTACATTAGGTCCTACCCATATGCCTTCATTTCAACCACTTTAAAGGCCCTGTCTTCAAATGCAGTCACATTATAAGGTTCTGGCAGTGGGTCTTCAACTTGTGAACTTGGGGGATACAATTCAGTTTATAACAAGGCTAACTAAATTTATCTTTTACATTATCTTTTGATGGAGTAGTTTATTCCAGCTGTATCCATTACTCTTTTGGATGAGAGAAGGGTTAAAAAAGCAGTAAACTTTATTGCCAATCACCCCCTGGTGTTTCCAAACATGGCTGAATAACCAGTGTCACATTCAAACCAAAGCAAGAGAAACCCATTCTGGGTCCAATTCTCTGTCAAAATTATCTAGAACTGTGGGGATTTAGAGGTTACCACAGAAAATTGTTTAAAGCTATCCAAACTGTTATCTGTACCTTTTTTAAAGCATTTCACATTAACTCACAATCTTTTGAAAACAGAGGGTTAAATTCCTTGAGTTTCATGTTTCTGTCATTTTCTTTTCATATGTAGTCGGGTTTATATTTCTTTTTTTAAATGTACTTTTTAAATATAAATGTATTTTAATTGGAGGTTAATTACTTTACAATACTGTATTGGTTTTGCCATACATGAACATGAATCCACCACAGGTATACACGTGTTCCCCATCCTGAACCCCCCTCCCTCCTCCCTCCCCATACCATCCCTCTGGGTCGTCCCAGTGCACCAGCCTCAAGCATTCAGTATCATGCATTGAACCTGGACTGGTGATTCGTTTCATATATGATATTATACATGTTTCAGTGCCATTCTCCCAAATCATCCCACCCTCGCCCTCTCCCACAGGGTCCAAAATACTGTTCTATATATCTGTGTCTCTTTTGCTGTCTCGCATACAGGGTTATTGTTACCATCTTTCTAAATTCCCTGCATATGCCTTAGTATACTGTATTGGTGTTTTTCTTTCTGTCTTACTTCACTCTGTATAAATGGCTCCAGTTTCCTCCACCTCATTAGAACTGATGCAAATGTATTCTGTTTAATGACTGAGAAATACTCCATCGTGTATATGTACCGCAGCTTTCTTATCCATTCATCTGCTAATGGACATCTAGGTTGATTCCATGTCCTGGCATTACAAACAGTGCTGCAATGAATATTGGGGTACACGTGTCTCTTTCAGTTCTGCTTTCCTTGGTGTGTATGCCCAGCAGTGGGATTGCTGGGTCATATGGCAGTTCTAGTTCCAGTTTGTTTTTTTTTTTTAAGAAATCTCCACAGTGTTCTCCACAGTGGCTGTACTAGTGTGCATTCCCACCAACAGTTTAATTGGTTCCCTTTTCTCCACACGCTCTCCAGCATTTACTGCTTGTCGACTTTTGGATAGCAGCCATTCTTACTGGCGTGAAATGGTACCTCATTGTGGTTTTGATTTGCATTTCTCTGATAATGAGTAATGTTGCGCATCTTTTCATGTGTCTGTTAGCCATAGGTATGTCTTCTTTGGAGAAATGTCTGTTTAGTTCTTTCGCCAATTTTTTGATTGGGTCGTTTATTTTTCTGGAATTGAGCTGCAGGAGTTGCTTGTATACTTTTGAGATTAATTATTTGTTGGTTGCTTCATTTGTTAGTATTTTCTCCCATTCTGAAGGATTTCTTTTCACCTTGCTTATAGTTTCCTTTGTTGTGCAGAATATTTCAATTTTAATTAGGTCTCATTTGTTTCCTTTTTGCTTTTATTTCCAATATTCTGTGAGGTGGGCCATAGAGGATCCTGCTGTGATTTATGTCAGAGAGTGTTTTGCCTATGTTCTTTCTCCTCTAGGAGTTTTATAGTTTCTGGTTGTACGTTTAGGTCTTTAATCGATTTTGACTTTATTTTTGTGTATGGTGTTAGAAAGTGTTCTAGTTTCATTCTTTTACAAGTGGTTGACCAGTTTTCCCAGCACCACTTGTTAAAGAGATTGCCTTTAATCCATTGTATATTCTTGCCTCCGTTGTCAAAGATAAAATGTCTATAGGTGCATGGATTTATCTCTGGCCTTTCTATTTTGTTCCATTGCCCTATATTTATGTCTTTGTGCCAGTACCATACTGTCTTGATAACTGTGGCTTTGTAGTAGAGCCTGAAGTCTGGCAGGTTGATTCCTCCAGTTCCATTCTTCTTTCTCAAGATTGCTTTGGCTATTCCAGGTTTTTTTGTATTTCCATACAAATTGTGAAATTATTTGTTCTTGCTCTGTGAAAAATACCATTGGTTTATTGATAGGGTTTGCATTGAATCTATAGATTGTTTTGGGTAGTATACTCATTTTCACTATATTGATTTTTCCAACCCATGAACACAGTATATTTCTCCATCTATTAGTGTCCACTTTGATTTCTTTCAGCAGGGTTTTATAGTTTTCTATAGATAGGTCTTTTGTTTCTTTAGGTAGATATAGTCCTAAGTATTTTAATCTTTCATTGCAATGGTGAATGGAATTGTTTCCTTAATTTCTCTTTCTATTTTCTCATTAGTAGTGTATAGGAATGCAAGGGATTTCTGTGTGTTGATTTTATATCCTGCAAATTTACCATGTTCTTTGATTAGCTCTAGTAATTTTCTGGTGGAGTCTTTAGGGTTTTCTATGTAGAGGATCATGTCATCTTCAAATGGTGAGAGATTTATTTCTTCTTTTCCAATTTGGATTCCTTTTATTTCTTTTTCTGTTCTGATTGCTGTGGCCAATACTTCCAAAACTATGTTGAATAGTTGTGGTGAGAGTTAGTACCCTTGTCTTGTTCCTGACTTTAGGGGAAATGCTTTCAATTTTTCACCATTGAGGATAATGTTTGCTGTGGGTTTGTCATATATAGCTTTGATTATGTCGAGGTATGTTCCTTCTATTCCTGCTTTGTGGAGAGTTTTTATCATAAATGAATGTTGAATTTTGTCAAAGGCTTTCTTTGCATCTATTGAGAAAATCATATGGCTTTTATTTTTCAATTTTTTAATGTGGTGATTACATTGATTTGCAGATATTTAAGAATCCTTGCATCCCTGGGATAAAGCCCACTTGGTCATGATGTATGATTTTTTAATGTGTTGTTTGATTCTGATTGCTAGAATTTTGTTAAGGATTGTTGCATCTATGTTCATCATTGATATTGGCCTGTAGTTTTCTTTTTTGTGTGGCATCTTTGTCAGGAGTTGGTATTAAGGTGATGGTGGCCTCATAGAATGCATTTGTAAGTGTACCTTCCTGTGCAATTTTCTGGAAGAGTTTGAGTAGGATACGTGTTAGCTCTTCTCTAAATTTTTGGTAGAATTCAGATATGAAGCCATCTAGTCCTGAGCTTTCATTTGCTGGCAGATTTCTGATTACAGTTTCAATTTCCATGCTTGTGATGGGTCTGTTAAGTTTTCTATTTTTTCCTGGTTCAGTTTTGGAAAGTTGTACTTTTCTAAGAATTTGTCCATTTCTTCCAAGTTGTCCATTTTATTGGCATATAGTTGCTGAGAGTAGTCTCTTAGCAATGATTCTTTTCATTTCTCTGTTGTCTGTTGTGATCTCTCCATTTTTATTTCTAATTTTATTGAGTTGATTCTTCTCCCTTTGTTTTTTGATGAATCTGGCTAATGGTTTCTCAATTTTATTGATCCTCTCAAAGAACCAGCTTTTGGCTTTGTTGATTTTTGCTATGGTCTCTTTTGTTTCTTTTGCAATTATTTCTGCCCGAAATTTGAAGATTTCTTTCCTTCTACTAACACTGGGGTTCTTCATTTCTGCCTTTTCTAGTTGCTTTAGATGTAGAGTTAGGTTATTTATTTGACTTTTTTCTTGTTTCTTGAGGTATGCCTGTATTGCTATGCACCTTCCCCTTAGCACTGCTTTTACAGTGTCCCACAGGGTGTGGCTTGTTTTGTTTTCATTTTCATTCTTTTCTATGAATATTTTGATTTCTTTTTTTTTATTTCTTCTGTGATTTGTTGGTTATTCATCAGCGTGTTGTTCAGCCTCCATATGTTGGAATTTTTAATAATTTTCCTCCTGTAATTGAGATCAAATCTTACTGAATTGTGGTCAGAAAAGATGTTTGGAATGATTTCAGGTTTGTTTTTTTTGTTTTGTTTTGTTTTTAATTTACCAAGGCGAGATTTATGGCCCAGGATGTGATCTATCTTGGAGAAGCTTCTGTATGCACTTGAGAAAAAGGTGAAATGCATTGTTTGGGGGTGAAATGTCCTATAAACATCAATTAAGTCTAACAGTTCTATTGTATCATTTAAAGTTTGTGTTTCCTTGTTAATTTACTGTTTTGTTGAACTAGCCATAGGTATGAGTGGGATATTAAAGTCTCCCACTATTATTGTGTTATTGTTAATTTCCCCTTTCATACTTCTTAGCACTTGTCTTACATATTGTGGTGCTCCTATTTTGGGTGCCTTTATAATTCTTATATCTTCTTGGATTGATATTTTGATCATTAAGTAGTTTTCTTCTTTGTCTCTCTTTATAGCCTTTGTTTTAAAGTCTGTTTTATCTGAAATGAGGGTTGCTATTCCTGCTTTCTTTTGGTCTCTATTTGCATGGAATATCTTTTTCCAGGCCTTCATTTTCAGTCTGTATGTGTCCCTTGTTTTGAGGTGGGGCTCTTGTAGATAACATATATAGGTGTCTTGTTTTTGTATCAGTTAAGCCAGTCCTTGTCCTTTGTTTGGGACATTCAACCCATTTACATTTGAGGTAATTATTGATAAATATGATCCCATTGCCATTTACTTTATTGTTTTGGGTTCGAGTTTATACATACTTTCTGTGTTTCCTGTCTAGACAAGATTTTTTAACATTTGTTGGAGAGCTAGTTTGGTGGTGCTGAATTCTCTCAGCTTTTGCTTGTCTGTGAAGCTTTTTATTTCACCTTCATATTTGAATGAGATCCTTGCTGGGTACAGTAATCTGAGCTGTCTGTTTTGTTTTGTTTTTTTTCTTTCATCACTCTGAAATTGCCCTCATTTCTTTTAATTTGTTTTTATTTGTCCTCTATTTCATTGATTTCTACCATTCTATCTTCTACCTCACTTATCCTACTTTCTGTGTCCGTTATTCTACCATTGGTTCCCTCCAGAGTGTTTTTGATCTCATTTATTGCATTATTCATTATATATTGACTCTTTTTTATTTCTTCTAGGTCCTTGGTAAACCTTTCTTGCATCTTCTCAATCCTGTCTCCAGGCTATTTATCTGTAAGTCCTTATTGTTTTCAAGATTTTGGATAATTTTCACTATCATTATTCAGAATTCTTTATCTGGTAGATTCCCTGTCTCTTCCTCTTTTGTTTGGTTTGGTGGACATTTATTCTACTCCTTTACCTGCTGGATATTTCTATGCCTCTTCATCTTGTTTATATTGCTGTGTTTGTGGTTGCCTTTCCGTATTCTGGCAGTTTGTGGAGTTCTCTTTATTGTGGTGTTTCCTCTCTGTGGGTGGGTTGGACAGGTGGCTTGTCAAGGTTTCCTGGTTAGGGAAGCTTGTGTCGGTGTTCTGGGGGATGGAGCTGGATTTCTTCTCTCTGAAGTGCAATAAAGTGTCCAGTAATGAGTTATGAGATGTCAATGGGTTTGGAGTCACTTTGGGCAGCCTGTATATTGAAGATCAGGGCTATGTTCCTGTGTTGCTGGAGAATTTGCGTGGCATGTCTTGCTCTGGAACTTGTTGGCCCTTGGGTGGTGTTTGGTTTTAGTGTAGGTGTGGAGGCATTTGATGAGCTCCTATTGATTAATGTTCCCTTGAGTCAGGAGTTCTCTGGTGTTCTCAGGATCTGGACTTAAGCCTCCTGCCTCTGGTTTTCAGTGTTATTCTTACAGTAGCCTCAAGACTTCTCCATCTATATGGCACCTATGATAAAATGGATACGCCAATGGCACCCCACTCCAGTACTGTTGCATGGAAAATCCCACGGATGGAGGAGCCTGGTAGGCTGCAGTCCATGGGGTCACTAAGAGTCAGACACAACTGAGCGACTTCACTTTCACTTTCCACTTTCATGCATTGGAGAAGGAAATGGCAACCCACTCCAGTGTTCTTCCCTGGAGAATCCCATGGATGGAGAAGCCTGGTAGGCTGCAGTCCATGGGGTTGCACAGAGTCAAATACAACTGAAGCGACTTAGAAGCAGCAGCAGCAGTATGATAAAACATCTAGGTTAATGATCAAAATTTCTCCACAGTGAGGGACACCCAGAGAGGTTCACAGAGTTACATGGAGAAGAGAAGAGGCAGGAGGGAGATAGAGGTTACCAGGAGTAGAAGAGGGGAAAACAAAAGAAGAGAGAGCAAGCTTCCAGTAATCACTTCCTTCAAATGTTCATTTGATGAATTCATTGACGAGAAATTGGTCTCCCTGTCCTATTCCTCTGTCACCTTAGGACTGCCCCCCAAATTACTCATAATTCCCATGAGATCAATAGGGCCATAAAGACAATATTGCCTTGCTAGTGGGGAATAGTAAACCTGGTCTAAAGGCTGGTTTCATCTCAGCTTAAAAAACTTTACAGCAAGCCTTCAAAAAATGCAATTGTTTTCAAGAAATTAACAGTGTTTGCAAACAGTGAAAGGAATAATTTATAAAAATTAAGAAAAAAAAAGCAAGTGTCCAAAGGTAAAGTGACCACATCCACAATCCAAATTAAAATTTCCATAAAAATTGTGAAATTATTTGTCCTAGTTTAATCTCAATTTTGTAAGGTAATTATCCCCTAAGATAAATAAATAAATTTAAAAAGAAAAAATCCAGATGTGTAAAGAAGCAAGAAAATGTCCACAACGAGAGAAAAATCTTGGTAAAAATACAAGTAAAATATATATTACATAATTATCAGGGAAGGACATTAAAATGCTTACTACATCAATAATCCTTATATTCATGAAGCTGAAGAATATTGAGTATGTTAAATAGAGACATGTAAAATAGAAATGCAAAGACTGTGGAAAAAAATTTATTGTGCATCAGAGAGCTTTGAAGTAACTTTAAGAGTGCTAAAATATATGTAAATGGAATCCCACAGGAAGTGAAAGACAGGAGAATAGAGCAAAGAACTTCATAATTACTGGCTGAAAAATTTCCAGGAGTGATGAAAGCTTTAAACCCATTAACTCAGAAGCAATTAATTCAAGGACAAGAAATAAGACAACTCTACAAAGACACATCATAATTCATGGTTTAAGACAATCAACCAAATAAATGTAACCAGAAGGAAAAACAGACACAGTAGAACTAACAAATGGGGATGACAGCAGATTAGGCAAATGAAACAATGTTAGCCAGGGGACACTGGCACCACATCTTAAATGCTGAGAGAAACACAATTGACTCAGAATTCTATACCCAAGGAAAATACATATCAAAAACAAGATAAAATACTTTCTCTGACATACAACAACTACAAGACTGCATCACCACAAACAGACCAATGTAATATTTTTTTTTAAAAGGTCTCAAGTCAGAAGGAATTTAAAACGAAGTGAAAATCTGGATCTACAGGGGGAATGAACAGTACCCAAAATGATAAACATATAATATGTATTAAAAGGTAAATATAAGGACTTCTTTGGTAGTCCAGTGGTTAAGGATCTGCTTTGCAATGCAAAGCATTTGCAAATGGCAAAGTTTTGTTCTTTTGCCAGGGAACTAAGATCTCACATGCCACTGAGCAACTAAGCTTGATTGTCTCAAATAGAGTTTACAGGCTGAAAGTACTGAGCTTGCTCTCCTCAAATAGAGAGTTCCTACCACAAAGAAGATCCTGAGTGCCACACTAAGACCCAGTACAGGCAAAAAAAAAATGATAAATAAATAAATAATTTAATAATTATCATAATTAATAACAATATACTGGCAAGTTAAAGATGCATACCATGGATCTTAAAACTACTTAAAAAATAGTTACAGTTAATAAAGTGACAAAGGATATAAAAGGGAATCAGAAAAACTACTCAATTACAGAAAAGTCAGGGATAAAAAGAGGTGTGGAAAGAAAGAACATGGGACAAACTGAAGATAAAGAGCAAGATGATAGAATTAAACCTAACTAGAGTCAACCCCTCAAATGTGAACCCAGACTGAAGATATAACCCAGGGCCCAGATGACAGCAGATCCCCATACACTGCACTGTGCAGCCAAAACAGAGCCTGCCAGGCCTCAAGGCCCCATGTGCTTGGGCACAGAACAGAACCAAAAGTTTATATGGAACAGTAAATTAAAAGACTTCAATCATCCTCTGTTTATAAAGAAATGGCATTAGAAATCAATGTTCGCTGGAGAGAAGAAGAATAAGGTGCTAGCATAGTGTGGACCTTCCCTCTTTTACAACTCTAATTCTTTTCAGGAGGGAGCAGATAAATTGACAGGAATTACATCTCTTCAATATTAAACATACTTGACATACATAGACAATGCTAGACATACATGTTTGATTTTCAGGGTTCAGTTTCCTCTCTCTTCTCCTCTCTTGCGCATCCTGGGAAACAGGGACTGCTCCTCTAACCCACAGCTCAATCACTACACACAAAGCCAGATGATATTTTCCGAGTCTTTCACATAAACCAGTGAAAACTTGTTTCCTCCTATATCGCACTCTTGGCTCTTTTCAACCAACCACGGCTCTTGTCCTACCTCCTGGGATTCTGGTCTTCCGTCACTTGCAGCCATGTTCCCATACACTGGGCCTCAATTATACCCAATGAAATTCCTATTCAGAGTGGCCATAATACAAGCAAAAAGGGAAAGAACAGGCAGCGCCTTACTCTCCTCTCTTGTTCCTTCACTACATACATTCACTGAAAACCTGTGTAGCAAGTTTGTTACATGCAAATGTTCAAGTAGAAAACTTTCAAATATGTAAAAGTACATTTGCATGTGCAATCACAACAGTTAGTTCACAGATCTGACACACATCGTTGTGGGCACATCCAAGACAAGTTGGTGTACATTTGTGTACCTTACTGTACAGAACTGTATGGAGTACAATAGTGCAGGGCTTTTATTTCAAGCCTACACTGTCTGCAAGGAAGCATAAATGCAATGGTAATGTAGATGGTACTACTATTCTATTTTTAAAAGTGTGCAGAGTTGCTCAGCTGTGTCTGAATTTTCAACATCTGGACTGCAGTCCGCCAGGCTCCTCTTGCCATGGGGATTCTCCAGACAAGAATACTGGAGTGGGTTGCCATGCCCTATCCATGTACTGCAAGACTAAAAGTGTTTCTTTTATGGTCTTTGTTTTTTATGTATTATTTGTGTGAAAAGTATCATAAAGCTATTAAACTAGAGTAATATATAGCCAATTGTCTTAGTTGGCTACCTAAGGAAATTTGCTGGATTTATGAAGAAATTTGGATTTTTGAACACCCTTTACAAATGTAACTTGTTCATATACAAGGGACTTACTGTTCTGCTAAGACCTGTGGATCCAAAAGTGAACACATCCCCTCCAGGTCCAAGGAAGTCACATTATTGGTTGGGATTTTACAGGAAACATGAGATCTCCATAATTCTAGCCATTTCAGTCTTTGCAAAAGACCTTGATCAGGACAAATAAATACTAAAGTAGAAATAGTCATTGTGTTTCTACCCACTTCTAGAAAGTGTTGCTAAGTTCTCAATGCTGGATGTTGTAATGCTGGTGGACTAGATGGAGAAGTGATGTGAACAGAAATAAGGAAGGTGAGACAGGTAGGTCAGAATGTGAGGTAACAACGACAAGGTATTTAGAAGCTGAAGAATTGAGAGAGATTTGAAACGTGAGTTGAAAAAGCAGTTTTTAAACCATATTGGGTCATGTGTTATGCGTAATCCTCACTTCAGTCCTTATTAGATCTCTACTGACCAGTCTGCCTCTATTTTCTGGAGCACAGTTCAGATCCATCTAGCTGTTTCTCATTGCTGCTCCTTTCTCCTGGCTTCTACCCTGTGCCCAGCTGTTCAGCCTATTCCATTCTTTTTTGTTGTTGTTGTTCTTTAAGGCACGCTCTGCAGGCTACCTACAAAATGATCTATTCTCTGCTTCTCTTTCAAAAGTTAAGATATTGTTGTATAGCTACGAGCCCAATATCTACAGGACTGCACTTCCTACACACCCGTGCTCATGACAGGTGTCTTAGAGATGCAAGCAGATCTGTAAGAGGGATTTCTTAGAAGACTGCTTTCAAGGAGCTGAGCTGAGAGATGGAACTTTTCCCTTCCCCGCCTACTTCCTAAGTGTTTTCTGGATTTTAGTTGTGATAGCTGGAACTCCTGCAGTTGTATTGGACAATCATGTAACCTTGGGGATGGATAGCACACAACCTCTGGCTTGCCCACCTCCAGCTTTTTTTCAGTGAGAAAGAAAAATCAAGTTTATCTTGCTAAAGTTATAGTTGCTTTAGTTTTATGCAATGTACACCCAAACTTAATCCTGATACTACTATGTGTTTAATACGATATAGCTTTACTATTTTGTTGGGTTTAGTGAATATATTTATATTTTACATTTCTCTTATTTTTTATTTTATGAATTCATTCATCAACCATTATACCTAAATTGTATAAATGCAAAGTTATGATTATAAGCATGCTTTCGTTTAGATTTTCAATATTTATACATTTTTATCTTCTTTCATAGTACATCATGAGAAATGCTGGGCTGAAAGAAGCACAAGCTGGAATCAAGATTGCCAGGAGAAATATCAATAACTTCAGATATGCAGATGACACCACCCTTATGGCAGAAAGTGAAGAGAAACTAAAAAGCCTGTTGATGAAGATAAAAGAGGAGAGTGAATAAGTTGGTTTAAAACTCAACATTCAGAAAACTAAGATCATGGCATTTGGTCCCATCACTTCATGGGAAATATATGGGGAAACAGTGAAAACAGTGTCAGACTTTATTTTGGGGGCTCCAAAATCACTGCAGATGGTTGCTGCAGCCATGAAATTAAAAGACGATTACTCCTTGGAAGGAAAGTTATTACCAACCTAGATAGCATATTGAAAAGTAGAGACATTACTTGGCCAACAAAGGTCCGTCTAGTCAAGGCTATTGTTTTTTCAGTGGTCATGTATGAATCTGAGGGTTGGACTGTGAAGAAAGCTGAGCACCGAAGAATTGATGCTTTTGAACTGTGGTGTTGGAGAAGACTCTTGAAAATCCCTTGGATTGCAAGGAGATCCCACCAGTCCATTCTGAAGGAGATCAGCCCTGGGATTTCTTTGGAAGGAATTGTGCTAAAGCTGAAACTCCAGTACTTTGGCCACCTCATGCGAAGAGTTGACTCATTGGAAAAGACTCTGACGCTGGGAGGGATTGGGGGCAGGAGGAGAAGGGGACGGCAGAGGATGAGATGGCTGGATGGCATCACTAACATGAAGTATGTGAGTCTGAGTGAATTCCCGGAGTTGGTGATGGACAGGGAGGCCTGGCGTTGTGCGATTCATGGGATCACAAAGAGTCAGACATGACTGAGCAACTGAACTGAACTGAACTGATCTTCTTTCCTTTCTTTTTTTCTCCATATTTGTACAGCCTGGGCCATGTCCTCTCTTATAACCTCATCCATATCCATATTTACAGGCCAAAACAGACTGAGAGCTCTGTGGGGAGAATCAAAGAAGAATGAATTACAAAGACGTGAATGAAAGGTGGTGGCCTTTGTTACTCACTATGCATGTTCTGAAATAGGATCACATTCCCCTGCCCTTCTGTGTGCCCACCATTCCCAGGAATGCCATGACCAAGGAAGATACTTTGGCCAGTGGAATTTGAATAGATGTGATATCTCACTTCCAAATGGAAGTATTATTTTCTGTCCCATTAGCTGGAATGCAGATATAATGACAGGAGCTGGAGTAGCCATGTTAGACCAGAGGTAAGTAGAATATGTGGAAGATGTGACAAGAAAGAAGTGGGCCCTCATCTCTGTGGAGAGACCAGAACTAACATTACATGACAGAGAATTGAAATTCAGTTCAGTTCAGTTCAGTCGCTCAGTCATGTCTGACTTTTCAACCCCATAAATTGCAGCACACCAGGCCTCCCTGTCCATCACCAACTCCCAGAGTTCACTCAGACTCACGTCCATTAGTCAGTGATGTCATGCAGCCATCTCATCCTCTGTCGTCCCCTTCTTCTCCTGCCCCCAATCCCTCCAAGCATCAGAGACTTTTCCAGTGAGTCAACTCTTTGCATGAGGTGGCTAAAGTACTGGAGTTTCAGCATTAGCATCATTCCTTCCAAAGAAATCCCAGGGCTGATCCCCTTCAGAAAGGAGTGGCTGCAGTCCAAGCGACTCTCAAGAGTCTTCTCCAACACCACAGTTCAAAAGCATCAATTCTTTCATGCTAAGCTTTCTTCACAGTCCAACTCTCACATCCATACATGACCACTGGAAAAACCATAACCTTGACTAGACGGACCTTTGTTGGCAAAGTAATATCTCTATTTTTCAATATGCTATCTAGGTTGAAATTATATTGTATATAAGACAATGTTATTAAGGTTTGATTACTCATTGAACCTGTAACCTAACACTCATAATAAAATAACTGATCTTTGTGTTAGCCTTGTCTTGACATTAGGGTCTGAATGAGACAATATCTACTGATGTATACTTGCAAGTGAGTCAAGTGACAGCCCTGCCCTCTGGAAGCTGTGCTCTAGAGTGGGATTCAGAAACTCAAGCAAGGACAAAGCCACATGGCAGGAGAGCTTCAATATCCTGTAGGAACCCTTGGGAGGGGAACCTCAATCAGTCCTGACCTCAGGAGGTTCCTTGAAGTAGGGACAATCCTCTATCAGTCTCCTCATAAATAGGCCATGGTGCCAAGTTTCATGTAAAAGTGATTTATTTCAAATTCCTTCCAGAGTGTTTTCCTTTTGATCCAGTGTTTAAGATATGTGTTTAAGACATGGTTTGTGAAGATTCCAAATGCCCCATGTCAACTAACCCCTTGGGCCACAACTACTGAGCCTGAGTGCCCTAGAGCCTGTGATCTACATTAAGAGAAGCACAGGATTGAAAAGCCAGTGCACTGCCATTACTGAGTAGCCCCTGCTCGCTGCAAATAGAGAAATCACAAGCAGCAATGAAGACCTGCTGCTGCTTGTAAGTCACTTCAGTCATGTCCAACTCTGTATGACCCCATAGATGACAGCCCATCAGGCTCCCCTGTCCCTGGGATTTTCCAGGCAAGAACAGTGGAGTGGGTTGCCATTTCCTTCTCCAATGAATGAAAATGAAAAATGAAAGTGAAGTAGCTGAGTCCTTTCTGACCCTTAGTGACCCCATGGACTGCAGCCTTCCAGGTTCCTCCGTTCATGGGATTTTCCAGGCAAGAGTACTGGAGTGGGTGCCATTGCCTTGCCTTCTCCGCAATGAAGACCTAGTGCTATGAAAATTTAAAAAAAAAAAAAAAAAAAAAATTTCTCCCAGAGAAACCAGTGAGGTCAAGGGGAAGCAGGACATGAAAACGGATGAAACCAGTCTGGGTCTGATTTCATGCAAGTCATGGAGAGGGAACCTACAGCCTGTTTTCACAGGGAACTTGGGATATACATTGTGCCTCAAACGTGCCCCAACCCAAGGCTAGGTTGCTGGGATTTCACTCTCCCACTAGCATCTCCCTCTCATCCTTCAACTAACACCCAGCTGGTGTCTCCAAGCCCTTGTATTAGATCCTCCAAGGACAGATCAAAGGTGATACTAGAAGCAAAAGACAACAAAGCTCAGTAAAAGGCAACCTCAGATAATGTCTAGATTTCTGCAACCAGCCTGCCTTCTCCAGCATCATGTCTGAAATCCTGCGAATCTAAAGAACTCCATGAGTCTCTACATGTAAGCATTTTTTAACCAAAAACTGTGGTTTTAATTTATATAGGAGTGTATTTTATTTACAGCATTGTATTAATATTAGTTGTATGGGAAATTAATTCCCTTATACATACATACGTACCCATTGTTTCTTAGATTCTTTTCCCATACAGGATATTACACTGTTGAGCAGAATTCCTGTGCTGTACAGTAGTTCTTTGTTGATTATCTATTAAATAAAGTAGTATACATATAGCATAGATATATTAATCTCAAACTCTCAAACCTCTCCCACCTTTTCACTTTGTTAACTATAATTATTGTTTTGACTTAGGGAAGGGTCTAGGAACTTTTTGGATGAGTGTCTGTGCTGTGAGAGTGCAGTGGCCAGGGAAAGCAAGCCTGAGAGAGACTCATTTGAGATGATGCTAAATGTTGAGAAGGACCTGGCCATGCAAAAAGCTAGGAGAAAAACATTGTAGATGTGGGAAATAGCCCCTGCTAAGGACTAAGGTAACCAAGCTTAATAAATGGCTACCTTCCACTGCCAGCCTTCCTTCCATGCTTGGAACTTGGCCTACAGGTCAACCACTATGACCTCATCCCATGTTTCAGTTGTGAGTTAGCATCAATGAGCCATGTCACCCACCCCTCAACAAGAAGGGAGAAGCTGGGCCTATCACGAGGCTGAATATGCTATGAACTCAGGGACGTGTTCACAAACTGGTTATCACCAAGAGCATCAGGTGCCAGGGGCACCACCAATACCTCTGACTATTTCCGTGTACTTGTTCTCAGGAGTAGAAATGCCAAGGAACCAATAGAGCAAAGAAACAAGTAATGACTCTTGTTTCATCTTGCCCTGTGTGATTCCCAGGGCCATTTGACCACACTGCTCTCTGCCCAAATACTCTTTGCTCTATTCCTTATTCAAAGGTGGCTTATGAATAACAGCAGCACCTGACTGTGAAGGCTGGTGGCTGGGAGTCAACTCAGAGTCAGCTGCAACCCAGAGATGTCCAGCCTTGTCCTGTGTTTCTATCCCTTTTCTCCAACCAGATTCAAAAAGCAGAGTCCTGAAAAAACATAAGTGTGACTATAACCCTCCAAAGGCCTTTGAAGCTCCAAGGACTATTTTGAGCATCAAAGAGGGAACACATCTGTTTCATGCAGGCTAGTCTCGGACCCCAGGCTCGCTTAGCCAGGGGTTCCCTGAGGAAATATACGACACTTTCTAAGTTACCAGAAGGCTGAGAAAGGAACATTTCTCTCTTGAATGCAGGTGCATGTTATCCAGTCACCCAAGGTCTGTGTTGTGTGAATGAGGAGCGGGAGCTCTTTGGATTCTGAGTTGGGAGTGAGTCAGTCACCACCTGCAGGACTGCCTCCTGGGGTCACTACAGCTGGGCCACCCCCACTGTGCCTGGAACCCAGAAGAAACAGCCCTGAATTTTGATTTCCTGCTGCTACATGGAGGCAGGTCTGCTGATAAAATCAGAAAGAGACTTGAGGGGCAAAGGGAAAGGAATTTCCACTCTGGTGCTTGCAGATATCTGAGAGCTACCAAGCAGTGGACACAATTGAGCTTTCTCTCATCTTTCCCTTCCTGGAAGTCTCTTAGCCTGGGAAGCAGAGTTCCTTGGTCCCAAGTCTTCACTAACTTACCTGCAGCCTCAAGGTGAGCCATACACCCCAGGGTTCAGTTTCCCATCTCTTAGATGAGGAAGACTGGACTTGCTCCAGAACACTTGTTCCAGACTGAAGCTCAGTGCCAATCAGTGGACAAGTGTCTCAGAGGTGTGTACTGCTGATGGTGCTGAGGCTGCCACAGGTGGGCAGGGAGCTGTAACTGTCTGGTGATGTTCATGGGTCCTGGGCTCAGGACTGGGAGTGGTAGACCACTTGGCACACAGCTGTTGTGACACCGAGGACTTTAGAGGCCTTGCCTACTGGAACTTACCATCATTTGGGTTCTATGGGATGAGATCAGGTGGTTATAAGTCAGAAGTTACCAATGGGGAAGCTTGTAGATTCCTCAGCAGAACCCAAATTAGGCTAATGAATCATCTCTCCTAAAAAAACTCTGGGAAAAAGATATGCCAGGACTCTTAGACAAATTTTGTAGTATTGTAAATACCATTTAAAGTAGGTCATCTTTTGGATGACCTGCCATTTGCTCTCTGGCTTGGGATTATACCCACAGTTAGAGTGGAATCAAAGGGCTCCTGGGGGAGGCTGTCCCTCTCCCCATGACTCATTAGCAGTGAGTACAGCTCTATCCCCTGCACATCTGGAGCAGAAATTAAAGCAGGAAGGACACAACCTCCAAGTTTAACAGGAAGACTCAGGGAGATCTGCCCCTCAGGTAGGCACTATTCTTTTCCCAGTGCTTCTTCCTTCCCTCCTGGGTCCTGGGCAGCTGCCCACCTCCTGCTTATTGGGTTGTGAATTCCCCCTCCCTTCTGCAAATATCCATGCAGTCTCACTTGTGGCTTCCTCTCTACCCAGGCCCTATCCCTCACTTGCAGATGGCAATAAAGAAGGGAAAACTAAGAAGAGGATTGCCCAGATCATTTTTTCTAAAAATGTCTGCATTCCTTCTCCTTCTAGATCCTGTCCTGAATCATCTAGATCTCCAACTAGATGACTCAGTAGCTTAGCAGAGGAGTGGAGATGCAGATAGAGTTGGAGGTAAGGTTGTCAGGTATGGGGGGATGGTTTTCAGATGACAAGAGAAGAGTTGGAGCAAGGAGCATGTGGTCCTCCAAACACTCACTCATTGGGGACCTGTCTAAATCTTCTATCTTGGGCCCCTCAGGGTATCACTAAGACAGAAACTTCATTCTATAAACTTCTTACTACAAAACTATTTCAAACATAACAAATATAAGAAGGAAGAGTGTCATGAACCCTATATTTCATCATTTGGCATCAATAACTACAAAACTAACCTCTTAGTCCCACAGGTTTTCATAGACCAGAGACTATGCAACTTCAATGTGGTGGACAATTGAGTTCCGGGTGAAGATATTCTTGACTTGCATCAGATCTTTTTCTTCTTGCTATGTTCTCATTTGTGGTGGTCAAAGGGAAGGAGGAAGAGGGAAAATAAGAGAGAAAAAGAGGGGGAGAGGGTAATCCCATCTAGAGGGACACCATCAAAACCCCATGTCAACTTGCATACCTCCCAAAGGCCCTACTTCCTAATACCATCACATTGGGAGTCAAAGTGGACACAATTCAATCCATAGCAGCTATACAGGTCTGTTTTTAAATCAAGACAGACCCTCATTTCATTCACTGTTTTACTCCTTATTTGCTTTTCCTGAAGTGTTTTAGGGACAAGATGACCATTTCACAAAATATATAATGAGTATTTGGGGTAAAATGATAGGATGTGAAAAAAATGCTCATTTGTTCCCAATAAAAATAGCATCTAATATCCAGTCCATGTACAAATGTCCCTGATTCTCAAAAAGCAGTTTTCACAGTTTATTGAAAGAATGTTGTCATATGTTGCACTTGGTTGTTCTCCTTTAATACTAAATAACTATTTCTCTCCCAATTATAATGCCATTTATTTGTTCAGAAACTGGGCAGAAGCAAGGTGGTTTGTCTTACAGAATGTCCCACAATTGGGTTTAGAGCATGAATCCACAATACCAGCACAGTGGGTCAGGACCAGCAGCAGTCCACGGTCTATCAGGAACCAGACCTCCACAGCAGGAGGTGAGCTGTAGGCCAGTGAGTGAGGCTTCATCTGTATTATAGCTGCTCCCCGTCACTCTCTCATCACCCCTAGAAGGGACAGTCTAGCTTGTTTTCCTGGAACTGTTTGTAGTTACATAACATATGCTTAATAGAAACAAAAATAGCATAAATATAGATGATTATTTTCCTTTCTCAGTGCTCAGAATGGTGAGTTGGTGCCCCAGGAATCTCTCACAGCAACAAATTAGATGTTGCCTTTTACCATTTGGACACATTTGGAGAGCTTAAAATTAAATTTTAGAAAACTAAGATCATGGGATCCAGCCTCATCCTTCATGGAAAATAGAAGGACAAAAGGTGGAAGCACTGACAGATTTCTTCATCTTAGCCTCTAAAACAACTATGGATGGTGCCAGCAGTCATGATATCAGAAGGTGTTTGCTTCTTGGCAGGAAAGCTATGAGAAACATAAACAGTGTGTTGAGAAGCAGAAACATGATTCTGCCCAACAAATTGGTAGATATTTGGTCTTTTCATTTGGATTCCTATACTTTCTGTCCAGTCCCCATTGGTCTTTGAAGCCCCTTAACTTTCTGGTCCTTCACGATTCCCAAGATTATTTTGTGCATTTCTTTACCCAGTCCTGAAATCAGCCATCTCTTTAAGAATCCATGCATTGTCTGATAGGAAACGTATTTAGAAGCTACATGTTAGACCTCAGAATAGTCACTGTTATCAAGCTGTCATTGCTTGTAGGCTTTACATCGGTCAGAGTAGGAAGTACACATTTTCCTTAAAAAAATACAATAAGAATGAATATAATTATTTGGTACAAAATTGCTTCCAGTTCAAGATTTAAGATAGCAGAGTTTTAATTAAACTTCTTTATGGTATGTGTGAACCTCTTTTTCTAGCCACTGAAAGGATTACTTCAGAACATTAGTTTTAAGTACTGTCTTGCTTTTACCTGTTAACATGCATAGGATTCTGTCACAATAACAGAAGTTATGAGGAACAATAAGTTGTTGAATATAGTTTCAGATTTCTTTCCTTTTTTTCTTTTGATTTTCTTTGGTTTTGTTTTGGATGGGCAGTATTTTTGTTTTTCCTTAGAAGATATTCCACTCTGAATGTAGTCATAATTCTGAATTTTAAAGCCACTTAAGTAATGTGTTGTTATGGGCAGCTAGTCACGAGCTTGATGCAATTAGATTTATCAGTCTCTTTGTTCTCAATTTGTTCAGTTCAGTTCAGTCCTTTCGGTCATGTCCATCTCTTTGCAACGCCATGGACTGCAGCATGCCAGGCTTCCCTAAGCATCACCAACTCCCAGAGCTTACTCAAGCTCATGTCCATCGACTTGGTGATGCCATCCAAACATCTCATCCTGTCTTCCCCTTCTCTTCCTGCCTTCAATCTTTCCTAATATCAGACTCTTTTCCAATGAGTTAGTTCTTCCCATCAGGTGGACAAATAATTGGAGCTTCAAGTTCAGCATCAGGCCTTCCAGTGAATATTCAGGACTGATTTTTTTTTTTTTTTTTTAGGATGGACTGGTTTGATCTCCTTGCAGTCCAAGGGACTCTCAAGAGTCTTCTCCAACACCATAGTTTAAAGGGTATATATGTATGTCATTTGTCAGTGATGTCATATTCCCCCTGTTGGGATTTAAACACCAGAACTGAATGTAAGCAACATGCAAAAATGCGGATTAAGTCACAGTGCTCCATCTAAACACACCTGGCAACAGGAGAGGTTCCTGTTTTATTCAAGGGACAGGCATGGATAGATCTCATGTAGGAATAGGCCCTGGGAGTCCTGGATGAGTCATTAAACACGATTGTTTTACCTTGACTGTCACAATTGTTTTGTCTTCTTTGATTGGGAAGACGTTTCAAACTTATTTTTGTGTATGTTTGGTTTGGCAGACAAAATTTTTCATGACATAGACCCTATGGGAAAATTATATCAGAAATATATCCATTTACCTTCAGCAGTTAAATTTTGTTGGTTTGTATGTCCCTGATGTTCTTTCTTTATAAATAGAAAGGAAACACACATGTTGAATATGCGTTCAGTCTCTTTTTAAATCAACCGACATGAATTAAATTCTACTCGGTCCACACTGCACTCCCAACTCTAGGTGAGAAATAAAAACCTGCAGAGACTGAAGGCTGATTCCAGCACACCACTGTGGATATTTCATTCCCACTGTTTTTGGGGAAAAAAATTAGTTGCTAACATTAAAATCAGTAGATTGTACATAAATACCCAAACTTCCGATTCTCCTGAAAACATGGCCAACTGGCCTGCTTTCCAGCATGGGTGAAGTGGAGGAAAGGCTGCTCCTAGTGGTAAGGTCTGTGTTGCCCATGGTTCAATATGGCCACCTAGTCCTATAATCATATCTCCTGCCTCCAGGGACCATGACTTTGTGAGAATTAGACTGATAGCTCTCTTAAGATAAAGACTACTTTTGTCTTCATCAACTTTGACTTTGAAACTTTTAACCCAGAGCCTAGCACACAGTTCTTCCTTGTACATTTGTTGGATGCTATAAAATATCTTGTGGATGCATATGACATTTCTTCCAATACTGAAAAAATGGAATTGAAGTACTGCTCGGTCTTAAATCTTTGACGCAGACTGGCAATATAGGTGCCCCTGATGTCGGCCATTAGACCCACTACCTAAAGCCAGTTGTATGTCCCTGGGCTGTCCCTGAAGTCTTCACTTTGCCATTTGACAACTTATCCTCCTAGCAATCTCCTCTCCAATGAAGACAGTAATGCATATCTCATGAAGTGGCTAGGAAGATGACATGAAACGATGAATGTCAAGCATGGCCCTTAGTGTCCATTTCTATGATGTTCTTAGCAGTTTTTTTTTTTTTTTTAATCCAAGTAGGCAAGGTTCTCCCATCTTCTTAGATGTCCATGCAGATCAGTTTGATTTTCCAGCCAACCTTAAAGGAAGAGATTACAGTTCAATTCTCTGTATTCTGAGAAGCTTCAAAGTCCACTAGCCGAGGACAATGATGAAGGTAAAGATTTTATCGAGAACTTTGTGTTTGTTTCAGACCTATTGGCCTAAACTAGGGCATGTCAGAACATATATAACTAGGGGCTCTGGGTCACCACTACATGCCAAGAACCTGAACTTTCCTGAGTCCTTGGAGCCAGGAAAGAAGCATGAAATGACTTGTCCTCCTCGGGCTGGTGGCCTTCTCAGATTGCAGAGTCATGTATGGATGGAGATTCTACACCACATCATCTTCCTTTCTGTGATTTTTCTTTTCATCTGATTATTCTTCTACTCAGCAGGTTTAGAACAGAATGGAATATTTCCCTGACAATCTTAAAATTCAACCCTTTCCTGCTAAGTACTTTACTATAGGAACTGTGGGACCCAAGGTTCTTGGTGTAGATTTGCATAGCTGCACAACTCTGTGGTCCAGTCATGTCATGACCTATTGAAATTGGAACTCCTTGCAATTGTTCAGTGCACAGTCAATGCAGATGTAGGTGTGGTCCTGTGGAATAGCACTTTTCTACCTTTTATTTAGCATGCCCTTTTCGTTCTCTCTATACTTCAGTGTGTGTATATGTCTATGTCTGTATCACTATCATTTATCTCTCCATCCCTTTAGAAGTCTCTGTGAGTGGATTTCTCTCTGTTGTGTTTTCTTTTAAATTTCTACATTTTCTGAACTTGTTCCCTATCTCCTGGATTCTTCTTTCAACTCTGTCTTCTCTTTCAACTTGGAGAAAGATTGGGAGAGCTACTCATACATTATTTTGTATCTGACAAGCACTGTGACCACAGCCAATTCACAAGCCTCTTGCATTTCAAATTCCTCCCTTGTAAAATAGGATAAGAGTCCCCCTTCTACCTCCTTCCCTGAGCTTCTATGTGAAGGATACAGTGGGATGGCAACAGAAATGCTAATGGCTGTCATTGTTGAGACTTCCTATTTATCAGGTGCCTTATATCCATCACTTCACTTATGCCCAAGATATTCTATTTGGAGGGTTTGAGTCATTACATTCCACCATTTTACCGAAGGGGAGAATGAGACCCCACATGGTCATATGGCTTACCCAACTTTACAGAACAGAATCTTTATTCAAACCTACGTCTTTGCCATGGAATATGCATAAAATTCTTATAATAAGGTGACTCATAAAAATGATGAGAAAATACACAGTGCCATTACAATGACAGTTATACCTTAACACTGACAGCTAATTGTAGCATCTTCTTTGTTTTCTTTGTCAAATGTTCAGTAACAGAACACCTTTAAGGAAAGTGAAGACCATGAGAAATACCTTCAGTGAAAAAAACATTATGAACAATTTCCTCAAGGAACATGCTTACAGACTGTCTCAGATTTCTTCTCGTGGCTCAAATATAATTATTCACCCCCTAAGGAACATCATGGATGTGAGTGTTTTGTGAGGTGATCCAAGCGTCCCCTGGTGCTATAGCCTAGCACTGGGGCTCATCTGGAGATGCCATGTGAGATGTTGGGGCTGGGGCTCCTGCAAGAGGCAGAAAAACTGGACAACAGGGTCCCCACACAGAGGAGAAAGCACTATCATCCTCAACCCTTGGTCTTGGTGACTGGGCCCAGAAATTACCAGGTGGCAGGTAAACATCCATTTCTGTGTCAAAGATGTGTCATTAGTTTGAAGGAGATTGTTCTTTCTGAGTAGAAGGCAATGGTGACCCACTTCAGTCCTCTTGCCTGGAAAAACCCAAGGACGGAGAGGCCTGGTAGGCTGCAGTTCACGGGGTCGCTAAGAGTCGGACATGACTGAGCGACTTCACTTTCACTTTGCACTTTCCTGAATTGGAGAAGGAAATTGCAACCCACTCCAGTGTTCTTGCCTGGAGAATCCCAGGGACTGTGGAGCCTGGTAGGCTGCTGTCTATGGCGTTGCATAGAATTGGACACAACTGAAGTGACTTAGTAGCAGCAGCAGCAGTTCCTTCTGAACTAAAGCAGTCAACTAGTTACAGATAAAGAGTGAAACATTTCTGATCAGAAGGTAGAACCGACTGCAAAGCAATTGTGAATAACCAGGCAGACAAATTCAGTTTCCACAGATGCAAGAACCACAGCAGTAAAAAGTTGCTGAACCTGTATTCCATGTAAGACCATCAGAATCTAACACAGCACTTACTGTTTTCAGATTAGAAAAAGGGCTTATTTTGTCTCCAAGAATGCCCATGCCAGCCTGAGAGATAGGCAAAGAGTAAATACATGCCACATGAAAGGATCACTTGTTTGTTGTTGATTGGATGTTGGAGTTTAGAGGGAGTGGCTGGGGTTGATCAAGAAGGACCTCCTGGAGAAAGGGGTGCTAAGGCCGGGTTTGAAGAGACTATAGAGTTTCTCAAATGAAGGCACCAGGATTTCTCTGGGTGTACAACAGTCCTAGAGGTCCAGTGGTTATGCCTCTGTGCTTCCAATGCAGGAGGTACTACTTCAACACCTGGTCATAAAATCAATACCCTGCATACAATGTAGCATAGGAAAAAAAAATCAAAAGCAAGCACCTCTGTGATCCAAGTCTGTGAGCTTCATAGTGGTTGGAAAGTGGTCTCAAGAGATATATAGCACCCAGAAGGAGACATCAGTTTGTGAATAGATGGTAGCCAGTTCTGCACTAACCCATTCCCTCCTTCTCTCAGTAGATGCTCTATGAAGGTAACATCACCATTGGAATACCCCTTCAGGAATTCCAGGTTATATTTGACACAGGCTTATCTGACTTGTGGATGCCCTCCCTCCTTTGCCGCAGTCCAGCCTGTTGTGAGTATAGACACCCCATACCCGGATCATCCTTCACTTGCCCTGTCACCCTGTTTCCACTCTTGGCACCTGATGACACTCATCTCTTGTGTCTGCAGCTAAACAAGTTAGGTTCAGACATTACAAGTCTTCCACCTTCCGGCCTATCCAAGAGACCTTCAGCATTGCCTATAGATCTGGGAGCATGAAGGGATTTCTTGCTTATGAGACCGTTCAGGAAACTTTAAAGAGAAGCTGAGTCAGGACTGGCTATGGAGTGACCCCTTTTTGCAAAACAGATGCAGGACCATCTGACAGGACCCTTCCTAGCCTGACTCCCATAGACATTGGCCATCTTACCCACAGGATCATGTTCTGGGGGAGGCAGTGCGCATGGTGACACATGAGCAAACAAATTAGCTAACCCAGAGAATGGCTTGAGGTGTGGACTTGCAGCTCCTCTGCCCACGAGCAGTTCAAGGTTCATTTTGCTGGGAGCGATAAGAGAGGGGGAAAGCACCCACTTTTATATTCACAGACTGTTCCAAGCATTTCAGATAATAATTGGTTTAATCCTGCAACAACCCCACGCAGCAGGTGGTCTAATTAGCTCATGAGACATATGAGGAAACTGAGGTGCAGTCAGCAAGGGCCTTGCTGAAGACACATGTGGAGAACAGAGGTGTGGTCCCTTCTGAGTGTGGGGCCCTTTGGACAGTAGAGGTCACAGGCCAGTGGAGCCAACTCTGCGTGACCTGACCCCACACCCTTAGAACTCCCAGGCTTTGATTTTCCTGAAAAATGACAAGCTAGACAAGGAGAAACCCATTATGCTTCAGCACCGTGTCCTCTGAGTGTGTCTGAGCACTCAGGTTGCAGGAGGTAGGGCATCTTCAGAAGATACAGTGGGTGGAGCGCAGCCAGGTGACTCAGCTTCTAACCTCTGTGACACTCATTATCCAGGAACTGACCTTAGTCTTGATCTCAATCACTCCTACACTCAATTTCTGCATCTGTATTGGGACCTTATTAGGGCCTTGATGGGTGGACCAGCAAAGCTCTCAGACAGTGCTGTTGTTACTGTCCTCCAAGGATCCCCTCCTCTCTTCTCTCTACATATGCAGGGCGAAAGGCAGTGTGGTGATGTTTGGTGGGGTAGATAAATCCTACTGTCAGGGAGCGCTCAACTGGATATCATTGATCAAAGTGGGCGACTGGAGTGTATACATGGACCGGCAACCTCTTCCACTGAGGGTCAGCCCAAGTGATGCTCCCACTATGGTACGTGGATACAGGCATACACACACAAATCCATTCTCATACACACAGTCACACAGACATATACACCACCCACAACGACACAGACAGACACATAGACACATGGAAACACACAAGCAGACACATATAAACATACACAGAGACACATATAAACATGCATAGCTAGTCACACACACACAAGCACTCACAGAGACACATACAAACACACATACAAACGCATATACAAACAAACACACATACAGATAGATACGCAAAAAACCAATGGGTTCATAATCCCCAGGCCTTCTGAACAGGGTCCTAAATGGGTCCAGAGAGGTCTGTACAGCTGGGAGAGGATTGTGCCCACTGCCCTGTGAGGCATGGAGCATGGATGGAGGACTCTACAGTGTGTTGAACAGAGGATCAGGGAGAATTTCTCCAGCCTAAACAGAGGTATAAGATGACCAACTGTCTGGGGCTACCTGGGACATAGAAGAGTCTCAGCACAGATAAATGTCATTTTAAAAATGGGGAAAGTCCTGAGCAAATGGGGAGAACTGGTCTCCTAAGGGAGCAACTACTGAGCAGTGTAGAGAGATTTGCTGAAGTTTTAAGACTTGAAAGCAACTAATAAAAAAGACACCACACGTTCATGGGCACACAGTGGGGCAGAGGCTATAACAAAGAATCAGGACAGTGGGATCCAGAAGTGACCTGAGGACAAGAGGCATAATTGATAGGATTCTGTGTGATACCCTCAGACAAAAGCTGACCCGTCCTTTGGAGTTTCTGTGGGCTAGTCATGTATTTCCTGGCCAGGGTCTCAGGGTCTGAGCTGGTTGTAGAAACAGTGCTGGCAGACACCATCTCCCAGAGGAGCCCCTCTCTCCCACCACTATGAGAATCTGCTGCCCTCATGAATCTCCATCTTCACTCTGCGATTGACCTGTTATTGTTCCCCACAAGATACAGCTCTCTGAATGTTTCTCATTCATTATTTTCACAGTCTTCATTCACTCACTAAACAGATAAGCCTTGGGCATCCACTGTCTGCCAGGCACTTTAGGGAGGCAATGAGAATTAAACATGCTCTCACATCTAAGAAGGTAGCTGCACAGGAAATGAGACACATACATAGTGAATTGTGACTTTGGCACATGCTAGACATGAGGAAGTGTCTACAGAGACTGTCAAGAAAGGAGACTGATAAACACCGGGAGAAAGACTTCCCTGAAACCATGACAATTAAGTTGGAATCTGGAAGATGAGAAGAAATTTGCTAGTCAAAGGGGAAGGGGCTCCTTAGGAAGGAAGACCAGCTTGTGTCAAGGTGCAAAAGAGCCTGGTGTAATCCAGTACTGCATTCAAGGATGTCAAGGAAGGTGCCGTGTCAGGAACAAAGGAAAAGAAGGCAAGAGACAAAGGGCTGTTTAGAAGACAGTCGGGAAGGGGGCAGCTCTGGGGAGACTCAGAGTGACCTTGATGCCTGCTTTGTCATAATGTCTCTCAGCATCTCCATGAAAAGAAAGATTATTGTTTGTTCCAGCTGCTGTAAGGCCCTTGTTGATACCAGAACATCACTGATCCTTGGCCCAAGAAGACTGGTCAATAACATCCAGAAGCTCAGCGGCGCCATGCCACAGGGGTCCGAGGTGAGGGGTCATGCCCCAGGGTCACTGCCAGTCTCCAACCCCAAGAAGGATCCAGGGCCAACCTCTCTCCCTCCCTCTCTAACAGCACTACGTTTCATGTTTTGTGGACAATACCCTGCCCTCTATTATCTTCACCATCAATGGTATCAACTACCCAGTCCCAGCTCAAGCCTCCATCCTCAAGATGAGGGGAGAACCCTGACGGGTGGTTCTCAAATAGGAACTTGCAGGAAACCTTGGGCTGCTGCTGGGAGGAGGGCGCCCTCTTCAGGCCATCTCACACTATTGCAGATGCTGCTGAGCCCTGGGGCTGACCAGAGCCTCCCACAAGACGAACCACCTGAGAGTAAAGGGCCGTGTGGGACACTGATCATCCTGAAATAAATGTGGAGACACCACGCCATGCTGGCATGGTGGGAGTCACAAGGAGATGGGAACACTCAGGTCATCAGTCCTCAAAGAGCTTCAGTTCTATCTGAACCCTCAGCTGGATGAACATGGAAAGTCAGCTCTAGCAGTCCTTGAAATAAGTCATGTGACATGGAGAATGACTGGGGACAGTCCCAGTGTGCTGTCTCATCATAGGGATTAACAGTCTCCCTTCCCTTCTCACAGTTTTCCTGGTTTGGATGATAAATTACATGGTCACCCTAGTTCTCGGATGCATCTTCCCCTAACTCTGGCCGGGTGCCCCCTTTGTGAGTTGGGATACCTGACCCCTCTGTGGGGAGGCTGGATGTTAATGTGAATAAAGGGTGCACAGTGACTGCTCAGCCCCAGCACAGGGTGGAGGCTTCATGTCAGCTCCCTAGGGCAGTTCAGAGCTGGCTGATGGGCTCAAAGAAGGCTTTGAGGAAGGGAGGGAATTTCAGGAATTCTAAAACTGTAAATTCATGGAGCCATATGGAGGGTTGCTTGGTTCTAGGGAAAATTGCACTGGATTCCATGCAAAAGGCATCCCAAGGTGCTCTGCATTGGGGCACTGGGGACTTACTCGGGGTGATGAGGGCTACGGACTCACCGGTGGGGATGGGGAATCAGAGTACATTACCCACCCAAGCCTGGAGTGGCCAAAGAGGGTGAGTTGCAGGCTGAAGGAAGCTTCCCAGAGTTCCTAAGTTAAGTCTTCAAGAATGTGTTGTGGGCACTGCTCTATTTAAGATGGATAACCAACAATGAGTTAATGTGTAGCACGGGGAATTCCACTCAGTTATATGACAGCCTGGATGAGAGGGGTATCTTTGGGACAAGGATACATGGATACATATTATTGAGTCACTTTACTGTCCACCTGAAACTCAGAATACTATTAATCAGCTATACTCCGATACAAAATAAAGTTTTTTAATAAAGTATGGATTGTGGGGACGCAGGAGGAGAACCAGCATTCTCTGCAGAGAAAACAAGGAGCAGGAGTCAGAAGGAAAGAAATAGGGAGAGAGAAGAACTAGGGACACTCTTATTCTTTTCTAAATATTTTATTGAAGTGTGGCTAATCTTCAGTGTTGGATTAATTTCTGCTTCACAGCAAAGTGACTCAGTTATACACATACAGAAATATATATATATATTTTTTCTTATTCTTTTTCATGTGGTTTATGACTGGATATTTAATATATTTCCTTATGCTCTGCAGTAGGACTTTGTTGTTTATCATTCCTCTGTGTCCCCAACTCCGAGTCCTCCACTCCCCCACACCCTTCCACATGGCAACCTCATGTATTGGCCCTTTTTGGTTGTGGATGAACTCTCATATCCCCTGCTAATTGGAAAATCCCATGATACTTACCAAAAGAGGGAAAGAGAACCAAGAATTATGCTGGGTCTAGATATTTGTGGGAGTCACACATCAGAGCTCAGGCTGACTGGTGGGTGTCTCTGACTCCCCCAAGATACTAGAGGCCACTGCTATACCAGCTTTCAAGAGAGCAAAGTGCGGACATCTAGAGAGACCTGGATCCTGGGTGATGTCTTCTTGAGGCTGTTTTTCTCAGTCTTTGATAGAGGAAATGACAGAATTGTCCTGGCATAGGTGGTATAAATGCTTGGAATTGTTCAGGAATCAGTAAGGCCACTCTGAGCAAACACTAAATCACACTTAGGGTACTCCTGCCCAGGATGCCTGTGAACTGTATTTGGTGGTCTGGACACCCTATTCTCAATAAAGAATAAAAGGTTTCACTCGTAATGGTGCTGAAACAAACGGGTGCCTCTGTTTGAGTCTGGGAGGTGTAATGATTGGGAAGGATCTAGAACAAAGTCTGAATCACAGTTGAGAGGAGCCCACCTCCACCTAGCTTCAAGGAAAGGAGAGACTCATTGAAATGATTCTTGGAATCCAGGACACAAGAATCAGAGCAAATTAAAAGGTCTCTGTGATTGGACCCAAGAAATCAGAAGTCATCAGTTCTCTCTTTCACACCCTCACTCTTTCATTCCCTGTTCTTTGATGGTCTTGGCCTGACAACTTTCTTCATTAAGGCATCTACACCTAGTGAGGGAGACCAAGCTACCTGCCCTAGGGTTATATATCCTGAAGGCATCTCCAATAAAGAAAGAAAAGATTGAAGACATCAGAGTTCAAGGGTGTTCTCTGAATGACCCACCTCAGATCACATGTACAGTCCTAGATCAGCCATCCTGGCAGGACCATGGGGTCCTATGATTGGCTTCACATGGTCTTGTGGCCCTGACCCAGCAGCACACATGATTGTCAATTTCCTCCAGAACTACATGACTGAAGCTGGGGAGAGGCAGCCCCAAAGAAAGCAACTGGTAGATAGTCTAGGCCATGGAAGAGTTTGTGATGACCCACCAACTCCACCACCTCCTCATTCAGAGAAATTATAAGGGGTAATGAAATAGACTCTCTTCATCCCATCTCAGATGATCTTATCACTGGGCTTCTCCTCCAGGGGAGTTTGGGTGAGGTACTTCATGGAGAGCTGGTTCCCTTTTGTCCCACACCCAGTCACCAGGTCACTGTGGCATATGCCTGCTCTGTCCTTTCCAGTCCTAGTTGGTAAGTGATGGCCCCAGTGGGGCCATACCCCTCCTCCAGGGCCCAGAATGCCCTTTCCTTGGCATCCAGTGCTGCTGGGGAGAATGCAACACATGTATAGGGAGACCCAGGGTACACGGGGCTTTCAGTCTTTCTGAGCTTCTCCATGGGTGAGGCTACAAACTATTTGCTTGGAGCTGCCATGGTTAGGTACTTTTGCAGTGGAAGCATCCATTCTTTCCACCTGGAGGCCCTCAGTAGATGCCTCAGCTGAGACAGCAGGGGTCACAAGTTGATTTCCTTTCAGATTGACTGGTTTGATCTCCTTGTTGTATAAGGGACTCTCAAGAATCTTCTCAAGCACCGCAGTTCAAAAGCTCATTTCTTTGGCATTCACCATTTCTCATGGTCCAGATTGCACATCTGTATCTGATTACTTTAAAAACCATAGCTTTGACACTACAGACCTCTGTAGCAAAGTGAGTCTCTGCTTTTTAATACACTGTGAAGGTTTTTCATAGCCTTTCTTCCTTCCAAGGAGCAAGTGTGTTTTAATTTTGTGGCTGCAGTCAAGGTCCATATTGATTTTGGAGCCCAAGAAAATAAAATCTGCCACTGTTTCCACTTTTCCCTCATCTATATGCCATGAAGTGGCTGGACTGGATGCCATGAATGTTGAGTGTCTTTTTGTGAATAGCTTTTTGAATGTTGAGTTTAACCTAGTTTTTTCATCTCGTCTCATCATCTAGAGGCTCTTTAGCTCTTTTTTGCTTTCTGCTATTAGGGTAGTGTCATCTTCATATCTGTGGGTGTTGATACTTCTTCCAGAAATCTTGATTCCAGCTTGGGATTTATCCAGACCAGCGTATTGAATGATGTATCCTACATATAAGTTAAATATCCAGAGTGAGAATGTATACCTTGTCATTCTCCTTTCCCAATTTTAAATCTTTCAGTTGTTTCATGTATGATTCTAACTGCTGCTTTTTTACCTACATAGAGACTTCTTAGGAGGCACGTAAGGTGATATGGAACTCCCAGTTCCTTAAGAATTTTCCAATACAGTATATTAAGGCATATATGTGGAATTTAGAAAGACAGTAACAATAACCCTGTATACAAGACAGCAAAAGAGACATTGATATATAGAACAGTCTTTTGCACTCTGTGGGAGAGGGAGAGGGTGGAATGATTTGTGAGAATGGCATTGAAATATGTATAATATCATATATGAAACGAGTCACCAGTCCAGGTTCAATGCATGATACTGGATGCTTGGGGCTGGTGCACTGGGTCGACCCAGAGGAATGGTATGGGGAGGGAGGAGGGAGGAGGGTTCAGGATGGGGAATGCATGTATACCTGTGACAGATTCATTTTGATATATGGCAAAACCAATACAATATTGTAAAGTTTAATAAAATTAAATTAAAAAAAAAAAAGAATTTTCCACAGTTTGTTGTGGTCCACACAGCAAAAGGCTTTAGCATTGTCAGTGAAGCAGATGGAAATGTTTTTCTGGGATTTCCTTGTTTTCTCTATGATCCAATGGATTTGGCAATTTGATCTCTGGTTCCTCAAACCAGTTTGTGTATCTGGAAGTTCTCAGTTCATGTACTGCTGAAACTTATCTTGAAGGATTTTGAGCATTAACTTGCTATCAAGTGAGAAGAGCACAATGGCATGATAGGTTGAACATTCTTTGGAATTGTCTTTCATTTGCATTGGAATGAAAACTGACCTTTTCCAGCACTGTGGCCACTGCTGAATTGTCCAAATTTGCTGACATTTTGAATGCAGCATTTTACAGCCGCATTCTTTAGGAATTTTAAACAGCTCAGCTGGAATTCCATTGCTTTCCCTAGCTTTTCTTGTAGTGATGCTTCCTTAAGCCCACTTGACTTCATATTCCAGTATATCTGGCTTTATGTGAGTAATGCCAGCATCATCCCTATCCTGCTCATTGTGACCATTTTTGTATAGTTCTTCCGTGCATTCTTGTCACCTCTTCTTAATCTCATTTGCTTCTGTTAGGTCTTTGACTTTTATGTCCTTTATTGTGCCCATCTTTGCATAAAGTTTTCCTCTGGTATCTCCACTTTTCTTGAAGAGATCTATACTCTTTACAATTTTATTGTTTTCCTCTAACTCTTGCACTGTTCACTTATGAAGACTTTCTTATCTCTCCTTGCTATTCTCTGGAAGTCTGCATTCCATTGATTATATCTTTCCCTTTCTCCTTTGCCTTTCATTTCTCTTTTTCACTCAGCTATTTTTAAGGCCTTCTCAGGCAGCCACTTTGCCTTCTCACATTTGTTTTTCTTGAGGATGGTTTTGGTGACCACCTCCCATACAATGTTAAAAACCTCCATCCAAAGTTGTTCAGGCTACCAGACCTAATCCCTTGAATCTATTTTTCATTTCCACTATATAATTATAAGGGATTTGATTTAGGTCATAGCTGAATGTTCTAGTGGTTTTCCTTACTTTCTTGAATTGAAGCCTGAAAATTGCTTTCTTCTGCTTAAGCATTGCTTCCAGATCACCACCCACCACTGCCAGTGAGTGTGGAGCAAAAACACACAATTTGAGGATGGTTACCCTGGGTTTGTGCTTAGCTTTTCACGTGTTTAGCTATTTGATCTTGATAAAGTCTCTTAACCTCAGTTTTCTCATCTGGAACATGGGCACCATGATGATGATTCCACCTTCTAGATTGCATGTGTGCCTGCAAAGAGCAAGTGGCCCTGAGAGGGCTTTCTGAGTTCCTGAGTCTGGAACAAATAGGAATTATTCTGCCACGTAGAAGAAGGAAATCTATTTAGAGCTTATGGCTGCCATCCCCAAGGCTAAATATTGATTCAAGCCAAATCACATCTATTTCTGAACCCTGACCCAGAACTCTGACTGAGCTGATGCTTCTGTTTTCTGGGCTCCCGCAAGAGCTAATGATTACTGGCTCAGATCACTCCCTTCTTCAGCCTTACCAGCCTTTCCTTGTCAACTACTTCTCCCCTGAAATCACACTGCAAGGATAGTTGTAAAGGCTCATGCTGTCTTGTCAGTTTCCCACATATCCAGGGTAGCAACAAGTAGCTGTTATGGCTACTTGTCATAGCAACAACTATGGCAACCTGTACAGTTCAATCTCAGCCTTTTAAATAAATGTTTCCGCATTTAGCCCTTCATGTTTAAATTACCAATATTTGCCTTAGTAACCTTCCTATGCTTGTTGTTTAATGACGAAATAAGTGTGGAGTTCATCTAGTTTTCCTTCCCCAAGCATAATTCCATCCATGCAATTAAATAATCAAACATTTAGTCATTTAACTACCCACAGGAATTGACAAAAGCAAAAAACCCATCATGCATTTTTGCTTGCCCCAAAACACCATTGAAGTCATCTGCTGAAACAATGTGATACTTTGGCATGTACACTGCAGAAGGGACACTTTTTCCCTGGATTTGTTTTCCATCTAATGCAGAATGTCTACCATAAGTCTGGCCCTCCAGCAACTGGTCACCTAATTTTTGCAGACTCAGCCCACTCCAGATCCTTTCCACACCCCTCAGTAAAATCTAGAGAACAGACTTAGTCCAACTTCTCACTCCTTAGGAAAACAGTGTTTTGTTTTGTTTTTGTTTTTGTTTAGAAAACAATATTTGGTAACATATTCAAAATCTTGTGCTCCTTGCCTTGAATTCAAGGATGTGTACAAGAGGATGGGAAGCCTCCCCTTCCACCTAAATCTTTCACCACTCCCACCACGGCCACAGGCTTCACTGGACCCCAAAGACCTCTCTCTGCTCCCTGATGTCTTCTGTACATCAGTTCAGTTCAGTTCAGTCTCCCAGTCATGTCCAAATCTTTGCTATATCATGGGGTGTAGCATGCCAGGTTTCCCTGTCCATTACTAACTCCCGGAGCTTGCTCAAACTCATGTTCATCAGGTCGGTGATGCCACCCACCAATTTCATCTTCTGTCTTCCCCTTTGCCTTCTGCCTTTAATCTTTCCCTGCCCCAGGGTCTTTTCTAATGAGTCAGTTCTTCCCATCAGGTGGCCAAAGTATTGGAGGCTCAGCTTCAGCATCAGTCCTTCCAATGAAGATTCAGGATTTATTTCCTTTAGCATGGACTGGTTGGATCCCCTTGCAGTCAAGGGACTCTCAAGAGTCTTTTCCAACACCACAGTTTAAAAGTATCAATTATTTGGTACTCAGCATTTTTTATGGTCCAACTCTCACATCCACTCACAATATCCAGTAAAACCATAGCTTTGAATATACAGACCTTTGCTGTTAAAGTAATGTCTCTGCTTTTAATATGCTGTCAGGTTTTTCATCGCTTTTCTCCCAAGGAGCAAGTGTCTTATTTTTAACAACTGTGGTCACTATCTATAGCGATTTTGGAGCCCAGGAAAATAAAGTATGTCCCTGTTTTCATTGTTTTTCCAGGTATTTGCCATGAAGTGATGGGATTGGATGCCATGATCTTCGTTTGTTTGTTTGTTTGTTTGTTTGTTTTTTGATCTGTACATACCACATCAAGATCATCCCAAAGAAAAAGGAATGCAGAAAAGCAAAATGGTTGCCTGAGGAGGCCTTAGAAATAATTTAGAAAAGAAGAGAAGCAAAAGGCAAAGGAGAAAAAAAAAAAAAACAAACATACCCATCTGAATGTAGAGTTCCAAAGAATAGCAAGAAGAGATTAAAAAAAAAAAAAGAAAAACCTTACTAAGTGATCAGGGCAAAGAAATACAGAAAAACATTTGAATGGTAAAGATGAGAGATCTCTTCAAGAGAATTACAGATAGGAAGGGAATGTTTCAGGCAAAGATGGGCACAATAAAAGAGACATGGGATGGAACTAACAGAAGCAGAATATATTAGAAGACACTGAAAGAATATATAGAAGAACTGCACAAAAAAGATATTAATGGCCCAGATAACCACGATGGTGTGATCACTCACCTAGAGCTAGACAATCCTGAAATATGAAGTCAAATGGGTCTTCAGAAGTATCACTAAGAGCAAAGCTAGTGGAGATAATGGCATTTCAGTAGAGGTATATCAGATCCTAAAAGATGATGCTGTTAAAGTGCTGCACTCAATATACCAGCAAATGTGGAAAACTCAGCAGTGGCCACAGGACTGGAAAGGTCATTCTCCTTGCAATCCCCAAAAAAGGTGATTTTAAAGAATGTTCAACTACCACATAGTTGCACTCATCTCATATGCTACCAAAGTAATTTCACCAAGCAAGTATTCAACAGTACATGAACTGTGAAATTCCGTATGTTCATGCTGGATTTAGAAAAGACAGAGGAACAAGAGATCAAATTGTCAACATTTGCTGGATCATAGAAAAAGCAAGGGAATTCTAGAAAAACACCTACTTCTGCTTTATTGACCATGCAAAGCCTTTGACTCTGTGGATCACAACAAACTGTGGAAAACTTACAGAGATGGGAATACCAGACCATCTTACCTGCCTTCTGAGAAATCTGTATGCAGGTCAAGAAGCAACAGTTAGAACTGAACATGGAACAGCAGACTGGTTCCAATTCGGGAAAGAAGTACATAAAGGCTGATTGTTGTCACCTTGCTTATTTACCTTATATGCAGAGTTCAGTTCAGTTCAATCGCTCAGTCATGTCCAACTCTTTACGACCCTATGAATCGCAGCATGCCAGGCCTCCCTGTCCATCACCAACTCCCGGAGCTCACTCAGACTCACGTCCATCGAGTCAGTGATGCCATCCAGACATCTCATCCTCTCTCGTCCCCTTCTCCTCCTGCCCCCAATCCCTCCCAGCATCAAAGTCTTTTCCAATGAGTCAACTGTTCACATCAGGTGGCCAAAGACTGGAGTTTCAGCTTTAGCATCGTTCCTTCCAAAGAAATCCCAGGGCTGATCTCCTTCAGAATGGACTGGTTGGATCTCCTTGCAGTCCAAGGGACTCTCAAGAGTCTTCTCCAACACCACAGTTCAAAAGTATCAATTCTTCAGCGCTCAGCCTTCTTCACAGCCCAACTCTCACATCGATACAGGACCACAGGAAAAACCATATCCTTGACTAGATGAACTTTTGTTGGCAAAGTAATGTCTCTGCTTTTGAATATGCTATCTAGGTTGGTCATAACTTTCCTTCCAAGGAGTAAGCATCTTTTAATTTCATGGCTGTAGTCACCATCTGCAGTGATTTTGGAGCCCCAAAAAATAAAGTTTGACACTGTTTCCACTGTTTCCCCATCTATTTACCATGAAGTGATGGGACCAGATGCCATTATCTTCGTTTTCTGAATGTTGAGCTTTAAGCCAACTTTTTCACTCTCCACTTTCACTTTCATCAAGAGGCTTTTGAGTTCCTCTTTACTTTCTGCCTAAGGGTGGTGTCATCTGCATATCTGAGGTTATTGATATTTCTCCTGGCAATCTTGATTCCAGCTTGTGTTTCTTCCAGCCCAGCGTTTCTCATGATGTACTCTGCATATAAGTTAAATAAGCAGGGTGACAATATACAGCCTTGATGAACTCCTTTTCCTATTTGGAACCAGTCTGTTGTTCCATGTCCAGTTCTAACTGTTGTTTCCTGACCTGCATATAGATTTCTCAAGAGGCAGATCAGGTGGTCTGGTATATGCAGAGTACATGATGTGAAATGCCCAACTGGATGAACCACAAGCTGGAATCAAGATTGCTGGGAGAAATATCAATAGCCTCAGATATGCAGAAGACACCACCCTCGAGGCAGAAATTGAAGAGGAACTAAAGAGCCTCTTGAGGAAAGTGAAATAGGAGAGTGAAGCATCTGGATTAAACTTCACATTCAAAAAATGAAGATCATGGCATCTGGTCCCATCACTTCATGGCAAATAGATGGGGAAACAATGGAAACAGTGAGAGACTTTATGTTCAGGGTCTCCAAAATCACTGCAGATGATGAGTGCAGTCATGAAATTAAAAGATGCTTGGTCATTTGAAGAAAGACTATGACAAAACTATACAAATTTTTTTTTAAAGTAGAGACATTACTTTGCTGAAAAAGTTCAGTATAATCGAAGCTATGATTTTTCCAGTTGTCAGGTATGGATGTGACAGTTGCACCATAAAGAATGGTGAGCAATGAAGAATTGATGGTTCTGAACTGTGGTGTTGGCCAAGACTCTTGAGAGTCCCTTGTACTGCATGGAGATCCACCCAGTCATCTTAAAGGAAATCAATCGTGAATATTCATTGGAAGGACCGATGTTTAAATAGAACCTGCAATACTTTAGCCAACTGATGTGAAGAACTGACTCATTAGAAAAGACCCTGTTACTGGGAAAGATTGAAGGCAGGAGGAGAAGAGGATGAAAGAGGATGAGATGGTTAGATGGAATCACCAACTCGATGGATATGAGTTTGCCCAAGATCCAGGAGTTGGTGAAGAACAGCGAGCCCTGGCGTGCTGCAGTCCATGGGGTTGCAAAGAGTCGGACATGACTGAGTGACTTAACTGAACTGAGCATAGCACATAACAAATACTATTTGTAATGGGCATGTTTCTCAGCAAGACTGGGGCTCCCTAAGGCCCCAACACATATCCCCAATCAAGTTTGCACCCATGCACTGAAGTCAGTGCCTAGCATTCACAAGGCATTCAGTGAGTTCTGATTGCAGGGGGACCTCCATTTTAGTTGACATAAAGGAATAAAGGACAAATTTATCCTCCTGTCTCAATAACTCCAAAGTAGAAAAGACAAATGAAAGAGCATTGTTTTACATCAAACATCTGGCAGCAGAGAAAGGATATTTGAGGTGGGGAGCAGGCAAGGAGAGTTCTACAATTGCCCCAACTCTAGAAATAGTTTACAACACATACATGGAAGGTGTACCTAGGCAGAGACAGTCTCCCAAAGAAGGGAGATTTACGACTCTATATATTTAAAGTTCACAGGAGAGAGCTACATACAGAGAACTGTGGGAAGGTACAGGTGATACCCTTCCAGTTTTCTGCAGAGAGTTGATAGTACTGGTCTGAATTATATGGAACAATCCTTGAGTCTCAAGTTGCACCATGTCTACTTGTGTCCCGACCCACGAGCATGGAAATTACTCATTTTTTAAAATATAAATTTATTTATTTTAATTGGAGGCTAATTGCTTTACAATATTGTATTGGTTTTGCCATACATCAAAGTGAATCTGCCACGAGTGTACACGTGTTCCCCATGCTGAACCCCCCTCCCACCTCCCTCCCTGTACCATCCCTCTGGGTCATCCCAGTGCACCAGCCCCAAGCATCCTGTATCATGCATCAAACCTGGACTGGCGATTCATTTCATATATGTAATACATGTTTCAATGCCATTCTCCCAAATCATCCCACTCTCTCCCTCTCCCACAGAGTCCAAAATACTGTTCTATACATCTGTGTCTCTTTTGCTGTCTCACATACAGGGTTATTGTTAATATCTTTCTAAATTCCATATATATGCATTAGTATACTGTATTGGTGTTTTTCCTTCTGGCTTACTTCACTCTGTATAATAGGCTCCAGTTTTATCCACCTCATTAGAACTGATTCAAATGTATTCTTTTTAATGGCTGAGTAATACTCCATTGCGTATATGTACCACACCTTTCTTTCTTTCTTTTTTTTTGAATCAACAGAACTTTATTCCCTCACATTTCTGGGGGCTGGAAGTCCCAAATCAAAGTATTTGCAGTGTTGGTTTCTCCTGAGGCCTTTTTCCTTGTTTTATAGATAGAAGCCTTCTCATTGTGTCTTCACATGTTCTTCCCTCTGTCTATGTTGTCTGTCTCCTTCTCGCCTAACGACACCAGTCATATTACATTACGGCCCACCCGTATGCCTTCATTTCAACCACTTTAAAGGCCCTGTCTTCAAATGCAGTCACATTATAAGGTTCTGGCAGTGGGTCTTCAACTTGTGAACTTGGGGGATACAATTCAGTTTATAACAAAGCTAACTAAATTTATTTTTTACATTACCTTTTGATGGAGTAGTTTATTCCAGCTGTATCCATTACTCTTTTTGGTGAGAGAAGGGTTAAAAAAGCAGTAAACTTTACTGCCAATCACCCCCTGGTGTTTCCAAACATGGCTGAATAACCAGTGTCACATTCAAACCAAAGCAAGAGAAACCCATTCTGGGTCCAATTCTCTGTCAAAATTATCTACAACCGTGGGGATTTAGAGGTTACCACAGAAAGCTATTTAAAGCTATCCAAACTGTTATCTCTACTTTTTTTTTTAGCATTTCATATTAACTCACAATCCTTTGAAGACAGAGGGTTAAATTCCTTGACTTTTGTGTTTCAGTCATTTTCTTTTCATATGTAATCAGGTTTATATTTCTTTTTTTTTTAATGTACTTTTTAAATATAAATTTATTTTAATTGGAGGTTAATTACTTTACAATATTATATTGGTTTTGCCATACATCAACATGAATCCACCACAGGTATACATGTGTTCCCCATCCTTAACCCCCCACCCTTCTCCCTCCCCATACCATCCCTCTGGGTCGTCCCAGTGCAGCAGCCCCAAGCATCCAGTATCATGCATTGAACCTGGACTGGCGATTCGTTCCTATATGATATTATACAAGTTTCAATGCCATTATCCCAAATCATCCCACCCTCCCCCTCTCCCACAGAGTTCAAAAGACTGTTCTATACATCTGTGTCTCTTTTGCTGTCTTGCATACAGGGTTAACTTTACCATCTTTCTACATTCCATATATATGCGTTAGTATACTGTATTGGTGTTTTTCTTTCTGGCTTACTTCACTCTATATAATAGGCTACAGTATCATCCACCTCATTAGAACTGATTCAAATGTATCCTTTTTAATGGCTGAGTAATACTCCATTGTGTGTATGTACCACAGCTTTCTTATCCATTCATCTGCTGATGTACATCTAGGTGGCTTCCATGTCCTGGTTATTATAAACAGTGCTGCGATGAACATTAAGGTACACGTGTCTCTTTCAATTCTGGTTTCCTCGGTGTGTATGCCCAGCAGTGAGATTGCTGGGTCATAAGGCAGTTCTATTTCCCGTTTTTTTAAGGAATCTCCACAGTGTTCTCCATAGTGGCTGTACTAGATTGCATTCCCACCAACAGTGTAAGAGGGTTCCCTTTTCTCCACACCCTCTCCAGAATTTATCGCTTGTAGACTTTTGGATCACAGCCATTCTGACTGGCGTGAAATGGTACCTCATTGTGATTTTGATTTGCATTTATCTGATAATAAGTGATATTGAGCATCTTTCCATGTGTTCATTAGCCATCTGTATGTCTTCTTTAGAGAAATGTCTATTTTGATCTTTGGCCCATTTTTTGTTGGGTAGTTTCTTTTTCTGAAATTGAGCTGCAGGAGTTGCTTGTATATTTTTGAGATTAATTTTTTGTCAGTTGCTTCATTTGCTATTATTTTCTCCCATTCTGACGGCTGTCTTTTCACCTTGCTTATAGTTTCCTTTGTTGTGCAGAAGCTTTTAAGTTTAATTAGGTCCTGTTTGTTTATTTTTGTTTTATTTCCAATATTCTGGGAGGTGGGTCATAGAGAATCCTGCTGTGATTTATGTCGGAGAGGGTTTTGCCTATGTTCTCCTCTAGGAGTTTTATAGTTTCTGGTCTTATGTTTAGATCTATAATCCATTTTGAGTTTATTTTTGTGTATGGTGTTAGAAAGTGTTCTAGTTTCATTCTTTTACAAGTGGTTGACCAGTTTTCCCAGCAGCACTTGTTAAAGAGATTGTCTTTATTCCATTGTATATTCTTGCTTAATTTGTCAAATATAAGGTGTCCATAGGTGTGTGGATTTATTTCTGGTCTTTCTATTTTGTTCTGTTGATCTATATTTCTGTCTTTGTGCCAGTACCAAAGTGTCTTGATGACTGTGGCTTTGTAGTACAGCCTGAAGTCAGGCAGGTTGATTCCTCCAGTTCCATTCTTCTGTCTCAAGACTGATTTTCCTATTCGAGGTATTTTGTATTTCCATACAAATTGTGAAATTATTTGTTCTAGCTCTGTGAAAAATACCATTGGTAGCTAGATAGGGATTGAATTGAATCTATAGATTGCTTTGGGTAGTATACTAATTTTCACTATATTGATTCTTCGGATTCATGAGCATGGTATATGTCTCCATCTATTAGTGTCCTCCTTGATTTCTTTCACCAGTGTTTTATATTTTCTATATGTAGGTCTTTAGTTTCTTTAGGTAGATATAGTCCTTAGTATTTTATTCTTTCCGTTGCAATGGTGAATGGAATTGTTTCCTTAATTTCTCTTTCTATTTTCTCATTATTAGTGTATAGGAATACAAGCGATTTCTGTGTGTTGATTTTATATCCTGCAACTTTACTCTATTCATTGATTAGCTCTAGTTATTTTCTGGTGGTGTCTTTAGGGTTTTATTTGTAGAGGATCATGCCATCTGCAAACAGTGAGAAATTTATTTCTTTTTTTCCAATCTAGATTCCTTTTATTTCTTATTCTGCTCTGATTGCTGTGGCCAAAACTTCTGAAACTTGTTGAATAGTAGTGGTGAAAGTGGGCACCCTTGTAGTTATTCCTGACTTTAGGGGAAATGCTTTCAATTTTTCACCATTGAGGATAATGTTTGCTATGCGTTTGTCATATATAGCTTTTATTATGTTGAGGTATGTTCCTTCTATTCCTGCTTTCTGGAGAGTTTTTATCATAAATAGATATTGAATTTTGTTAAAGGCTTTCTCTGCATCTATTGAGAAAATCATATGGCTTTTATTTTTCAATTTGTTAATGTGGTGTATTACATTGATCGATTTTCGGATATTGAAGAATCCTTGCATCCCTGGGATAAAGCACAC
>NW_011492693.1:213391-220409 GCF_000754665.1 Bison bison bison
TTGTGTGGCACCTTTGTCAGGTTTTCATATTATGGTGATGGTGGCCTCATAGAATGAGTTTGGAAGTTTACCTTCTTGTGAAATTTTCTGGAAGAGTTTGAGTAAGATAGATGTTAGCTCTTCTCTAAAATTTTGGTAGAATTCAGCTGTGAAGCCGTATGGACCTGGGCTTTTGTTTGCTGGAAGATTTCTGATTACAGTTTCAATTTCCATGCTTGTGATGGGTCTGTTAAGATTTTCTGTTTCTTCCTGGTCCAGTTTTGAAAAATTGTACTTTTCTAAGAATTTGTCGATTTCTTCCAAGTTGTCCATTTTATTGGCATATAATTGCTGATAGTAGTCTCTTATGATCCTTTGTATTTCTGTGTTGTCTGTTGTGATCTCTCCATTTTCATTTCTAATTTTATTGATTTGATTTTTCTCCCTTTGTTTCTTGATGAGTCTGGCAAATGGTTTGTCAATTTTATTTATCCTTTCAAAGAACCATCTTTTGGCTTTGTTGATTTTTGCTATGGTCTATTTTGTTTCTTTTGCATTTTTTTCTCCCTGAATTTTTAAGATTTCTTTCCTTCTACTAACCCTGGGGTTCTTCATTTCTTCCTTTTCTAGTTGCTTTAGGTGTAGATTCAGGTTATTTATTTGACTTTTTTCTTACCACAGCTTTCTTACCCATCCATCTGCTGATGGATATCTAGGTTGATTCCATGTCCTAGCATTATAAACAGTGCTGCAATGAACATTGGAGTACAGTTGTCTCTTTCAATTCTGGTTTCCTCGGTGTGTATGTCCAGTAGTGGGATTGCTGGGTCCTAAGGCAGTTCTATTTCCAGTTTTTTAAGGAATCTCCACACTGCTCTCCATAGTGGCTGTACTAGTTTACATTCTGCCAGCAGTGTAATAGGGTTCCCTTTTCTCCACACCCTCTCCATTATTTATTACTTGTAGGCTTTTGTATCACAGCCATTCTGACTGGCTTGAAATGGTACCTCATTGTGGTTTTGATTTGCATTTCTCTGATAATTAATGATGTTCAGCATGTTTTCATGTGTATGTTAGAATCAATGCAATCCCTTTCAAGCTGCTAATGGTATTTTTCACAGAGCTAGAACAAATAATTTCACAATTTGTATGGAAATACAAAAAACCTCCAATAGCCAAAGCAATCTTGAGACAGAAGAATGGAACTGGAGGAATCAACCTGCCTGACTTCAGGCTCTACTACAAAGCCACAGTCATCAAGACACTTTGGTACTGGCACAAAGACAGAAATATAGATCAACAGAACAAAATAGAAAGACCAGAAATAAATCCACACACCTATGGACACCTTATATTTGACAAATTAAGCAAGAATATACAATGGAATAAAGACAATCTCTTTAACAAGTGCTGCTGGGAAAACTGGTCAACCACTTGTAAAAGAATGAAACTAGAACACTTTCTAACACCATACACAAAAATAAACTCAAAATGGATTATAGATCTAAACATAAGACCAGAAACTATAAAACTCCTAGAGGAGAATATAGGCAAAACCCTCTCCGACATAAATCACAGCAGGATTCTCTATGACCCACCTCCCAGAATATTGGAAATAAAAGAAAAAATAAACAAATGGGACCTAATGAAAATAAAAGCTTCTGGACAACAAAGGAAACTATAAGCAAAATGAAAAGACAGCCTTCAGAATGGGAGAAAATAATAGCAAATGAAGCAACTGAAAAGAACTAATCTCAAAAATATAAAAGCAACTCCTGAACCTCAATTCCAGATAAATAAATGACCCAATAAAAATGGGCTGAAGAAGTAAACAGATATTTCTCTAAAGAAGACATACAGATGGCTAACACGCACATGTCTCTATCAATTCTGTTTTCCTTGGTGTGTACGCCCAGCAGTGGGATTGCTGGGTCATATGGCAGTTCTAGTTCCAGTTTTTTAAAGAATATCCACAGTGTTCTCCATAGTGGCTGTACTAGTGTGCATTTCCACCAACAGTTTAAGAGGGTTCCCTTTTCTCTACACCCTCTCCAGCATTTACCGCTTGTCGACTTTTGGATAGAAGCCATTCTGACTGGCGTGAACCTCATAGTTGTTTTGATTTGCATTTCTCTGATAATGAATGATGATGAGCATCTTTTCATGTGTTTGTATATTCTTGCCTCCTTTGTCAAAGATAAGGTGTCCATAGGTACGTGTATTTATCTCTGGGCTTTGTATTTTGTTCCATTGGCCTATATTTCTGTCTTTGTGCCAGTACCAAAGTGTCTTGATGACTGTGGCTTTGTAGTAGAGCCTGAAGTCAGGCAGGTTGATTCCTCCAGTTCCATTCTTCTGTCTCAAGATTGCTTTGGCTATTGGAGGTTTTTTGTATTTCCATACAAATTGTGAAATTATTTGTTCTAGCTCTGTGAAAATACCGTTGGTTTCTTGATAGGGCTTGCATTGAATCTATAGATTGTTTTGGGTAGTATACTCATTTCCACTATATTGATTTTTCTGATCCATAAACATGGTATATTTCTCCATCTATTAGTGTCCTCTTTGATTTCTTTCACCAGTGTTTTATAGTTTTCTGTATATAGGTCTTTTGTTTCTTTAGGTAGATATAGTCCTAAGTATTTTAATCTTTTGTTGCAATGGTTAATGGAATTGTTTTCTTAATTTCTGTTTCTATTTTCTCATTATTAGTGTATAGGATTGCAAGGTATTTCTGTGTGTTGATTTTATATCATGCAAATTTACCATATTCTTTGATTAGCTCTAGTAATTTTCTGGTGGAGTCTTTAGGGTTTTCTATGTAGAGGATCATGTCATCTGCAAATGGTGAGAGTTTTATTTCTTCTTTTCCAATTTGGATTCCTTTTATTTCTTTTTCTGTTCTGATTGCTATGGCCAATACTTCCAAAACTATGTTTAAGAGTTGTGGTGAGAGTCAGCATCTTTGTCTTGTTCCTGACTTTAGGGGAAATGCTTTCAATATTTCACCATTGAGGATCAAGTTTGCTGTGGGTTTGTCATATATACCTTTGATTATGTTGAGATATGTTCCTTCTATTCCTGCTTTCTGGAGAGATTTTATGATAAATGGATGTTGAATTTTTTCAAAGGCTTTCTCTGCATCTATTGAGAAAATCATATGGCTTTTATTTTTCAATTTGTTAATATGGTGTATTACATTGGTTGATTTGCAAATATTGAAGAATCCTTGCATCCCTGGGATAAAGCACACTTGGTCATGGTGTATGATCTTTTTACTGTGTTGTTGGATTCTGATTGCTAGAATTTTGTTAAGGATTTTTGCATCTATGTTCATCAGTGATATTGGCCTGTAGTTTTCTTTTTTTGTGGTATCTTTGTCAGGTGTTGGTATTAAGGTGATGGTAGCCTTGTAGAATGAATTTGTAAGTGTACCTTCCTGTGCAATTTTCTGGAAGAGTTTGAGTAGGATAGGTGTTAGCTCTTCTCAAAATTTTTGGTAGAATTCAGCTATGAAGCCGTCTGTTCCTGAGCTTTTGTTTGCTGGAAGATTTCTGATTACAGTTTCAATTTCCATGCTTGTGATGTGTCTGTTAAGATTTTCTATTTCTTCCTGGTTCAGTTTTGGAAAGTTGTACTTTTCTAAGAATTTGTCCATTTCTTCCAAGTTGTCCATTTTATTGGCATATAATTGCTGATAGTAGTCTCTTATTATTCTTTTCATTTCTGTGTTGTCTGTTGTGATCTCTCCATTTTCCTTTCTAATTTTATTGATTTGATTTTTCTTCCTTTGTTTCTTGATGAGTCTAGCAAATGGTTTGTTTATTTTATTTATCTTCTCAAAGAACCAGCTTTTGGCTTTGTTGATTTTTGCTATGATCTTTTTTGTTTCTTTTGCAATTATTTCTGCCCAAAATTTGAAGATTTCTTTCCTTCTACTAACACTGGGGTTCTTCATTTCTTCCTTTTCTAGTTGCTTTAGGTGTACAGTTAGGTTATTTATTTGACTTTTTTCTTGTTTCTTGAGGTATGCCTGTATTGCTATGAACCTTCCCCTTAGCACTGCTTTAACAGTGTCCCACAGGGTTTGGCTTGTTTTGTTTTCATTTTCATTCTTTTCTATGAATATTTTGATTTCTTTTTTTATTTCTTCTGTGATTTGTTGGTTATTCATTAGCGTGTTGTTCAGCCTTCATATGTTGGAATTTTTAATATTTTTCCTCCTGTAATTGAGATTTAATTTTATTGCATTGTGGTCAGGAAATATGCTTGGAATTATTTCAATTTTTTTGAATTTACCAAGGCTAGATTTATGGCCCAGGATGTGATCTGTCTTGGAGTAGGTTCTGTATGCACTTGAGAAAATGGTGAAATTCATTGTTTTAGGGTTAAATGTCCTATAGATATCAATTAGGTCTAACAGGTCTATTGTATCATTTAAAGTTTGTGTTTTCTTGTTAATTTTCTGTTTAGTTGATCTAGCCATAGGTGTGAGTGGGTTATTAAAGTGTCCCACTATTATTGTGTTATTGTTAATTTCCCCTTTCATACTTGTTAGCATTTGTCTTACATATTGTGGTGCTCCTATCTTGGGTGCCTTTATATTTATAATTGTTATATCTTCTTGGATTGATATTTTGATCATTATGTAGTTTCCTTCTTTGTCTCTTTTCACAGTTTGTTTTAAAGTCTGTTTTATCTGATATGAGGATTGCTGTTTCTGTTTTATTTTGGTCTCTATTTGCATGGAATATCTTCTTCCAGCCCTTCACTTTCAGTCTGTATGTGTCCCTTGTTTCAAGGTGGGTCTCTTGTAGACAACATATATATGTGGACAACATATATATGTCTTGTTTTTGTATCAATTTAGCCAATCTTTGTCTTTTGTTTGTGACATTCAAACCATTTACATTTGAGGTAATTATTAATAAGTATGATCCCATTGCCATTTACTTTATTGTTTTGGGTTCGAGTTTATACACAGTTTCTGTGTTTCCTGTCTAGACAAGATCCTTTAGCATGTGTTTTACAGCTGGTTTGGTGGTGCTGAAGTCTCTCAGCTTTTGCTTGTCTGTAAAGCCCTTGATTTCTCCTTCATCTTTGAATGAGATCCTTGCTGGTTACAGTAATATGGGCTGTAGCTTTTTTTTTTTTTTTTTTCTTTCATCACTTTAAGTATGCCCTGCCATTCCCTCCTGGCCTGAAGAGTTTCTATTGAAAGATCAGCTGTTATCCTTATGGGAACCCCCTTGTGTGCTATTTATTGTTTTTTCCCTTGTTGCTTTTAATATTTGTTATTTCTGTTTGATCTTTGTTAATTTGATTAATATGTGTCTTAGGGTGTTTCACCTTGGGTTTATCCTGTTTGGAACTCTTTCGGTTTCTTGGACTTGTGTGATTATTTCCTTCCCCAATTTAGGGAAGTTTTCGACTATTATCTCAAGTATTTTCTCATGGTGTTTCTTTTTGTCTTCTTCTGGGACTCCTATGATTCGAATGTTGGGGCGTTTAACATTGTCCCAGAGGTCTCTGAGATTGTCCTCATTTCTTTTAATTCATTTTCCTTTTTCCTCTCTGTTTCATTGATTTCTATCATTCTATCTTCTACCTCACTTATCCTATCTTCTGTCTCCGTTATTCTACTGTTGGTTCCTTCCAGAGTGTTTTTGATCTCATTTATTGCATTATTCTTTATATATTGATTCTTTTTTATTTCTTCTAGGTCCTTCTTGCATCTTCTCAATCCTTGTCTCCAGTCTTTATCTGTAATTTCCTATTGTTTTCAAGATTTTGGATAATTTTCACTATCATTATTAGGTATTTTTTATCAGATAGATTCCCTATCTCTTCCACTTTTGTTTGGTTTGGTGGACATTTATTCTATTCCTTTAACTGTTGGGTATTTCTCTGCCTCTTCATCTTGTTTATATTGCTGTGTTTGGGATCACTTTTCCATATTCTGGCAGTTTGTGGAGTTCTCTTTATTGTGGAGATTCCTTGCTGTTGGTGGGTTGGAAGTGTGGCTTGTCAAGGTTTCCTGATTAGGGAAGTTTGTGTCGGTGTTCTGGTGGGTAGTGCTGGATTTCTTCTCTCTGAAGTACCATGAAGTGTCCAGTAATGAGTTATGGGATGTCAGTGGATTTGGATTGACTTTGGGAAGCCTGTCTATTGAAGCTCAGGGCTATGTTCCTGTGTTGCTGGAGAATTTGCATGGTATGTCTTTCTCTGGAACTTGTTGGCCCTTGGGTGGTGTTTGGTTTCAGTGTAGGTATGGAGGCATTTGATGAGCTCCTATCAATTAGTGTTCCCTGGAGTCAGGAGTTCTCTGGTGTTGTCAGGATTTGGACTTAAGCCTCCTGCCTCTGGTTTTCAGTCTTATTTTTACAGTAGCCTCAAGACTTCTCCATCTATACAGCACCAATGATAAAACATCTAGGTTGAAGATGAAAAGTTTCTCCACAGTGAGAGACAGCCAGAGAGGTTCACAGAGTTACATGGAGAAGAGAAGAGGGAGGAGGGAGATATAGGTGACCAGGAGTAGAAAAGGGGGAATCAAAAGAGGAGAGAGCAAGCTTCCAGTAATCACTTCCTTATGTGCTCTCCACAGTCTGGATCCCTCAGAGACATTCACAGAGTTACACAGAGAAGAGAAGAGGGAGAAATGAGACAGAGGTGGCCAGGGGGATAAAGGGGGGAATCAAAAGGAGAGAGACAGTCGCACCCAGTAATCAGTTCCCTAAGTGTTCTCCACAGTCCAGAACACACAAAGAGATTCAGAGTTGGGTGGAGAAGAGAATGGGGAGGGAGGAGATAGAGGCGGCCTCATGGAGCAAAAGGAGAGCCGAAGTGGGAGAGAGCAATCAGGCCAGTGATCTCGCTCCCAAGTAAAAATGGTTACTGAAGATTCGGTTCTTAAAGGTACAAAATTGCTAACAAATACCAAAAAGCAAAGATTACAAATCTAGAGTAGAGGTTGGATTCTCAAAAATACAATATTAAAGAAAAAAACAAAGTCACAAGAATTATTTTATATATATAT
>NW_011492693.1:220509-231660 GCF_000754665.1 Bison bison bison
AATGTAGATATATATATATATATATAGTTTGCTTTAAGAAATAGTCTTTTTTTCCAAAGTAATAGTAGGTTATAAAAATGAAAATTAAAGTAGTAGTAGAATACTTAAACATAAATAAAAAATAAATTTAAAGAATGAAAATAGTAAAAACATATCTAGGACTTTCTCTGGTGTTGTTGTGGACAGTGTGGGGTCAGTTCACTTTCAGATAGTTCCTTGATTCAGCTTATACTTCTCAAGATCTATAGGCTCCTTCTTATGTAGTTGGTGCTAACTGCAGGGTTTTAATCTATTGCACCTGTCACTTCCAAGGTGGTTCACTCTGTTGTAGCTTCTTCTGTTTGCTGGTCTCTTCAGTGTCTAATTTCCACCCTGACCCAAAGGGGTGGTGGTGGACAATTTTTTAGGCTCACTTATTCAGTCGTGCTGTGGGGAGGGAGGAAGGCTGCAAACAAATATCCTTGGCATGTGTGGGGGTGCTCCCAGTGTCTCAGGCACACTGGGTTTGCACCCACTCACAGCGTGTGTGCTTTCCCAGTCTATACTGTTCAGGTTCTAGGTTGCTTTGCCAGGAACTGTCTGAGGCAGGCCCTAGGTTGCATGCACTTCCCAGGTCTAAGCCGCTCAGGTTCAGGTACTCAGGTACACCTCAAAGGTGCAGATGCTTTTGGGCCTTCGTTTTGTGCCCTTCCATGGTCCGAGTCGCTCAGGTGACCAGGTGTTTGGTGAGCACAGTCACTCCTACTTAATCACCTCTCCTGTTCCTTCTGCTCAGTTTTCTGAGTGTACAACCGGCTCACCTTCTCAGGCGGATGTTGACAATCCAGAATCTCAAGAAGTCTAGGTTAGCAATGAAGCCTGCTTGCAGTTTGGTAGGTGATGCCTCTCGGGGGCTGTGAAAACCCCCTTCTGGCTATGGCTGCCCTCACTCCCTGTCCCTGGCAGGGGATGGGCTGGTCCACAGCCGGCTCACTCCTTTGTTCTGTGAGCAGGCCTGGCAGTGTCTTAGTTTAGGGCTTTTCGCCAGGGTAGCTATCCCAGGGTATGGTTTGTTATCTCAAGGTAGTTCCCTCAAATCACCCTCTGGCCATTCAGGCCCTGTCCTTACTCTAAGCAATGCAGCCCGCACCTCCTTGCCCAGCCCCCGCTTGCTAGTGGCGGATGCGGATATCTGCGCTGCTTGTCTGCTGGGAGTTACCATTGGGCATGTAATCTGTGGGTTTAAATTATTTATTTATTTTTCCTCCCAGTTACATTGCCCTAGAGGTTCCAAAGCTCACCACAGACTCACCAGTGAGAGTGTTTCCTGGTGTTTGGAAACCTCTGTCTTTTTTAAGACTCCCTTCCTGGGACACGTCTCCATCCCTACCTATTTTGTCTCTCGTTTTATCTTTTACGTTTTTTCCTACCTTCTTTCAAAGACAATGGGCTGCTTTCCTAGGTGCCTGATGTCCTCTGCCTGCATTCAGAAGTGGTTTTGTGGAATTTGTTTGACGTTAAAATGTTCTTTTGATGAACTTGTTGTGGAGAAAGTGGTCTCCTTGTCCTATTCCTCCACCATATTAGGACTGCCCCCAAAATTACTCATAATTCCCATGAGATCAATAGGGCCCTGAAGACAATATTGCCTTGCTAGTGGGGAATAGTAAACCTGGTCTAAAGGCTGGTTTCATCTCAGCTTAAAAACCCTTACAACAAGCCTTCAAAAAATACAATTGTTTCCAAGAAATTAACAGTGTTTGCAAACAGTGAAAGGAATAATTTATAAAAATTAAAAAATATCCAGCATCCAAAGCTAAAGTGAACACATCCACAATCCAATTTAAAATTTCCATATAAATTGTGAAAGTATTTGTCCTACTTTCATCTCAATATTGTAAGGTAGTCATTCTCTGATTAAGACAAATAAATAAATTTAAAAAGAAAGAAAAATCCAGATGTGTAAAGAAGCAAGAAAATATCCATAACGAGGGAAAAATTAATTAGTAAAAACACAAGTAAAATATATATTACATAATTAGCAGGGAAGGACATTAAAATGCTTACTAAAACAATTATCTTTATATTCATTAAGCTGAAGAATATCGAGTATGTTAGAGACATGTAAAATAGAAATGCAAAAATTGTGGGGAAAAAATAATTGTGCATCAGAGAGCTTTGAAGTAACTTTAAGAGTGCTAAAGTGTATGTAAATGGAATCCCACAGGAAGTGAAAGATGGGAGAATAAAGCAAAGGACTTCATAATTACTGGCTGAAAAGTTTACAAGTATGATGAAAGGTTGTAACCCATTAACACAGAAGCTCAATTAATTCAAGGACAAGAAATATGACAACTCTACAAAGGCACATCATAATTCATGGTTTAAGACAATCAACCAAGGAAATGTAACTAGAAGGAAAAACAGACACAGTAGAATAAAAAATGGGGATGACAGCAGATTAGGAAAATTAAACAATGTTAGCCAGAGGACACTGGCACGACATTTTAAATGCTGAGATAAATATAATTGACTCAGAATTCTATACCCAAGAAAAATACATATCAAAAACAAGATAAAATACTTTCTAAGACATACAACAACTATAAGACTGCATCACCACCAACAGACCAATGTAATAAAAATTTTTTAAAGGTCTCAAGTCAGAAGGAATTTAAAACCAAGTGAAAATCTGGATCTACAGGGGGAATGAACAGTACCCAAAAGGATAAACATGTAATATGTATTAAAAGGTAAATATAGCGAATGCCTTGGTGGTCCAGTGGTTAAGGACCTGCTTTGCAATTCAAAGCATTTGCAAATGGCAAAGGCTTGTTCCTTTACCAGAAAGCTAAGATCCCACATGCCACTGAGCAACTAGGCCTGCATGTCTCAAATACAGTTTACACGCTGCAAGTACTGAGCTTGTCCTCCTCAAATAGAGAGTCCCTACCACAAGGAAGATCCTGCATGCCACACTAAGACCCAGTACAGACAAAGAAATGATAAATGAATAAAATATTTACAATTATCATAATTAATAATAATAGACTAGCAAGTTAAATATGCATACCATGGATCTTAAAACCACTTAAAAAACCATTACAGTTAATAAAGTGACAAAGGATATAAAAGGGAATCAGAAAAACTACTCAGTCACAAAGAAGTCAGGGATAAAAGGAGACATGGAAAGAAAGAACATGGGACAAACTGAAGATAAAGAGCAAGATGATCAAAATTAAATCCAACTAGAGTTAACCCCTCAGATGTGAACCCAAACTGAAGATATAACCCAGGGCCCAGATGACAGCAGATCCCCATACACTGCACTGTGCACCTGAACACAGCCTTCCAGGCCACAGGGCTCCATGTGCCTGGGCACAGAACAGTACCAGAAGATTATATGGAACAGTAAATTAGAATACTTCAATCATACAAAGTACATCCTCTGTTTATAAAGAAATGTCATTAGAAATCAATGTTCACTGGACGGAAGAAGAATAAGGTGCTAGCATAGTGCGGACCTTCCATCTTTTACAACTCTAATTCTTCTAAGGAAGGGACAGATAAATTAACAGGACTTACATCTCTTCAATACTAGACATACTTGACATACATAGACAATACTAGACATTCATGTTTGATTTTCACGGTTCAGTCTCCTCTCTCTTCCCTTCTCTTGCTCATCCTGGGCAACAGGGCTGCTCCTCTAAACCACAGCTCAATCACTACACACAAAGCCGGATGACATTTGCTGAGTCTTTCACATAAACCAGTGAAAACTTGTTTCCTCCTATTTCCAACTCTTGGCTTTTTTCAACCAACCATGTCTCTTGTCCTACCTCCTGGGATCCTGGTCCTCTATCACTTGCATCCATGTTCCCATACACCGGGCCTCAATCTCACCCAATGAAATTCTTATTCAGAGTGGCCATAATACAAGCAAAAAGGGAAAAAACAGTCAGCCCCTTACTTTCCTCTCTTGTTCCTTCATTACATACATTCACTGAAAACCTGTGTAGCAAGTTTGTTGCATGCAAACATTCAAGTTGAAAACTTTCAAACATATAAAAGTGCATTTGCATGTGCAATCACATCAGTTAGTTCGCAAATCTGACACATATTGTTGTGGGCACATCTAAGAAAATTTGGTGTGCATTTGTGTACTTTACAGTACAGAACTGTATGGAGTACAATAGTGCAGGACTTTTATTTCAAGCCTATGCTGTCTGCAAGGAAACATAAATGCAGTGGTAATGTAGATGGTACTACTTTTCTATTTTTAAAAGTGTGCAGAGTTGCTCAGCTGTGTCTAATTTTCAACATATGGACTGCAGTCCTCCAGGCTTCTCTTGCCATGGGGATTCTCCAGACAAGAATACTGGAGTGGGTTGCCATGACCTATCCAGGTACTGCAAGATTAAACTGTTTCTTTTATTGTTTGTATTTGTTTTTTATGTATTATTTGTGTGAAAAATATCATAAAACTAATAGACCACAGTAATATATAGCCAATTGTCTTAGTTGGCTACCTATGTAACTTTGCTGGATTTTTGAAGAAATTGGGATTTTTGAACACCCTTTTCAAGTGTAACTTATTCATATACAGGGGACTTACTGTTCTGCTAAGACCTGTGGATCCAAATGTGAACACATCCCCTCCAGATCCAAGGAAGTAACATTCTTGGTTGGGATTTTAGAGAAAATGTGAGATCTCCATAATTCTAGACATTTCAGTCTTTTCAAAAGACCTTGATTAGGACAAACAAATACTAAAGTAGAAATAGTCATTGTGTTTCTACCCACTTCTAGAAAGTGTTGTTGAGTTCTCAACACTGGAACTTGTAATGCTGGTGGACTAGATGGACAAGTGATGTGAACAGAAATAAGGAAGGTGAGACAGGTAGAACAGAATGTGAGGTAACAACGACAAGGTATTTAGAAGCTGAAGAATTGAGAGAGATTTGGGACCTGAGTTGGAAAAGCAGTTTTCAAACCAAATTTGGTCATGTGGTATTGTGTAATCCTCACTTCAGTCCTTAGAAGATCTCTACTGACCAGTCTGCCTCTATTTTCTGGAGCACAGTTCAGATCCATCTAGCTGTTTCTCATTGCTGCTCCTTTCTCCTGGCTTCCACACTGTGCCCAGATGTTCAGCCTATTCCATTCTTTTGTTGTTGTTGTTCTTTAAGGCAGGTGCAGCAGGCTACCTACAAAATGATCTATTCTCTGCTTCTCTTTCAAAACTGAAAATAGTTTGTTATATAGCCATGAGCCCAATAGCTACAGGACTGCACTTCCTACCCACCCATGCTCTTAGTCATGACTGGTGACTTAGAAAGGCAAGCAGATCTGTAAGAGGGATTTCTTGGAAGACTGCTTTCAAAGAGCTGATTTAGCTGAGTGATGGGACTCTTCTCTTCCCTACTGTCTTCCTAACTTTTGTCTGGATTTTAGTTGTGATGGCTGGAACTCCTGCAGCTGTATTTGACAATCATGTAACCTTGGAGATGGATAGCACCCAAGCTCTGGCTGGTCCACCTCCAGCTATGTTTCAGTGGGAGATAAAAATCAAGTTTATCTTGCTAGTTATAATTGTTTTAGTTTTTTGCAATGTGTATCCAAACTTAATCCTGATACTGCTATATGTTTAATATGATATAGCCTTATTATTTTGCTGGTTTAGTGAATATACTTATATTTTACATTTCTCTAATTTTTTATTTTATAAATTGATTCTTCAACCATTATACCTAAATTGTATAAATGCAAAATTATTATTATAAGCATGCTTTCCAATGGATTTTGAATTTTTATACTTTCTTATCTTCTTTCAATTCTTGTTTTTTTCCATATTTGTACAGCCTGCACCATGTCATCTCTTATAACCTCATCCATATCTGCATCTGCAGGCTAAAACAGACTGAGAGCTGTGTGTGGAGAACCAAAGAAGAATGAATTACAGAGACATGAATGAAGGGTGGTCGCCCTTGTTACCCATCATGAATGTTCTGAAGTAGGATCACATTCCCCTGCCATTCTGTGTGCCCACCAACCCCAAGTTTCCATGACCATGGAAGATACTTCGGCCAGTGGAATTTGAGTAGAGGTGATATCTCACTTCCCAATGAAAGTTTTATTTTCTGTCCCACTAGCTGGAATACAGATATAATGACAGGAGATGGAGCAGCCATGTTAGACTTTTTTCTTTTTTTGTGGCAGAGCCCAGCCTGCCACTCACCCCAGTCTGAGAAATAAATACATTCATCACTGCACAAACATATTGATACAAAAGCAACACTGTCCCGAGTGTTTGCACCATCTGTGTCGGTAAGGACCAGCCCAGTGAGCCTTCCCACAGCTGGACCCGCTGGAGTCTCTGTGGAGCCGTGCAAAGGTCCTGGCTTTTTGGCTTGAGAGGGACCCTCACATCAACCCATCGAGGGTCTTGCGGGCAGAGCAGCAGGATGGGATGCACCTCTGTCCCGGGGCCCAAGCCCAGACTCAAGTCCTGTGGCCACAGGCGAGGCCGCCCTGCCACGCCAGCTGGCCAGGACCAGTTGGCCTGGCCAGGAGGCCCAGGGGCTGGTCGGCGCAGGCCCAGGCTCTTTGGTGCCAGCTGGGCTGGGAGGAGGGCTCTGAGAAGACGGGGCCTCCAAGCCGCCCGCCCCGCCCCTGGTGGCCCCCCTGCCCGTGAGCCCTCTGGGCCAACTCAGGACCTTGAGCGGAAGGTTGGGGACTCACTGGGACTGGCTTTACAGCTGCTGAGGTCTGAAACTGTAAAAGTTTATGTAAATAATGAGATAAATATATTAGTATCTTTTTTTCTGAGCCCATTGAGGTTCCATATGCATTCAAAATGTGCTTTGGTTTAAAAAATAGCTTTTGTGAATTTGGGTGTGAGCTTTTTTTTTTTTTTTTTTTTTTTTTAAATCCTTTCCTACATGATATCTGCTATTGTTTCCTGTTCTCCGAAACATTCAGGAATTAAGTGACTAAAGCGGAGAACTGTAAGCCGCCCTGGGCCTCCAATGGCCTAATCTCCTGGTGAGGCTCTGACACACATCCACACACATTCATGAGCACGCACTCCATGTGAAACCAAGGGAAAAGGAGAACAAATCCAAGTGTCCTGTGAACCCCACCCCGCCCCACAAACCCTTAACGTCTTAAATCAGAAACTAGTGTTTTGCTTTCTTGTTAAAATACAGAAAAGCCTCGATACAATACTCAGGTGGGTAAAATACTACGTCACATGAAGGTCGCCTGAGGGCCTCTATGCACCATCCCTGAAGCTCTGCCCTGAACCACCTGCTTCACTGGGGCCATGCCCACGGGCCTGTGTGCAGCTCCCACTACAGACTTTTGTCGTGTGGCTTAAGTGCTGATGGGGGGGTGGAGCAGGTGAGCAGAGAGACTGGGGGGTCCTGCCTGACTTCCTGGAACAGGCGTCCCCAGAGGGGACAGCAGCAGGCTCAGCAGGGCCCCGTGTGGCCCGAGACCCCTCACTCCCCACGCCCTCCACCCGGGTCCCTGGTTTCAGCTGGAGGGTCTCTGGAGGGGGGAAGGGATGACTCCAGATTTTTTGGTCTGAAATTAAAGTAGAAAGAAAAGAGAAGAAATAAAAGCAGGAAGCAAAATGAAGGAGATAAAGCTGCTGGTCCAGCCCTGTGGCTGCAGCTGGCTGAGGACAGCAGGCTGACCTCAGGTAAGACCAGAGGTAAGTAGCACAGGTGGAAGATGTGACAAGAAAGAAGTGGGCCCTCATCTCTGTGGAGAGACCTGCACTAACATTATATGACAGAGAACTGAAATTTTATTGTAGCTAAGAGAATGTTATTTAGGTTTTGATTACAACCGTTGAACCTATAACGTAACACTCATAATAGAATAACGGATCTTTGTGTTACCCTTGTCTTGGCATTAGGGTCTGAATGAGACAATATCTACTGACATATACTTACAAGTGAGTCAAGTGACAGCCCTGCCCTCTGGAAGGTGTGGTCTAGTGTGAGATTCAGAAACTGAAGAGAGAACAAAGCCACATGGCAGGAGAGCTTCAAGATCCTGTAGGAACCCTGGGGAGGGGAAACTCAATCAGTCCTGATCTCAGAAGGTTGCTTGAAGTAGGGACAATCCTTTATCAGTCTCCTCATAAATAGGCCATGGTGCCAAGTTTCATGTAAAAGTGATTTATTTCAAATTCCTTCCAGAGTGCTTTGCCGTTTGATCCAGAGCTTAAGATGTATGTTTGAGACCTGGTTTCAGAAGACTGTAAATGCCCCAGGACAACTAAGCCAGTGGGCCACAACTACTGAGCCTGAGTGCCCTAGAGCCTGTGATCTACATCAAGAGAAACAGAGGATTGAAAAGCCAGTGCACTGCAATTACAGAGGAGCCCCTGCTCACTGAAAATAGAGAAGTCCTGAGCAGCAATGAAGACCTGCTACTGCTGGTAAGTCACTTCAGTCATCTTCAACTCTGTGCGTCCCCATAGATGGCAGCCCACCAGGCTCTGCCATCGCTTGGATTCTCCAGGCAAGAACAGTGGAGTGGGTTGCCATTTCCTTCTCCAATGAATAAAAGTGAAAGTGAAGTTGCTCAGTCGTGTTTGACCCTCAGCGACCCCATGCACTGCAGCCTTCCAGGCTCCTTTCATGGGATTTTCCAGGTAAGAGTGGGGTGCCATTGCCTTCTATGCAATGAAGACCTAGTACTGCCCCCCCCCACCAAAAAAAAAAAAAAAATTCTCCCAGAGAAACCAGTGAGGTCTCAGGAGAAGCAGGACATGAAAAAGGATGAAACCAGGCTGGGTCTGATATCATGCAAGTCATGGAGAGGGAAGCTACAGCCTGTTTTCACAGTGAACTTGGGATATAAGTTGCTCCTCAAACGTGCCCCAACCCAAGGCTAGGGAGCTTGGATTTCACTCTCCCACTAGCGCCTGCCTCTCATCCTTCAACTAACACCCAGCTGGTGTCTCCAAGCTCTTGTATTAGACCTCCAAAGACAAATCAAAGGTGACACTAGAAGTAAAAGACACAAAAGCTCAGGAAAAGGCAAGCTCAGATAATGTCTAGATTTCTGCATCCAGTCTGCCATATCTAGCATCATATCTGAAACCCTGTGAGTCTCAAAAACTCCATGGGTTTCTACATGTAAGCATTTTTTTTTAATTCAGGTTTTAATTTATATAGGAGTGTAGTTGATTTACAGATTGTATTAATATTAGTTGTATGAGAAATTAATTCCCTTATGCATAAATATGTATCCATTGTTTCTTAGATTCTTTTCCCATACAGGATATTACAGATTATTGAGCAGAATTACTGTGCTGTACAGTAGGTCTTTGTTGATTATCTATGAAATAAAGTAGTACACATATATTAATCTCAAACTCTCAATTTATCCCTCTCCATCTATCCACTTTTGTAACTATATTTATTGTTTTGATGGAGGGAAGGGTCTAGGCACTTTTTGTATCAGGGTCTGTGCTTGTGAGAGTGCAGTGGCCAGGGAAAGCAAGCCTGAGGGAGACTCATTTGAGATGATGGTAAATGTTTAGGAGGACCCGGACATGCAAAAAGCTGGGAGAAAAATATTCTAGATGTGGGAAGTAGCCCTGCTAAGGACCAAGGTAACCAAGTTTAATGAATGGCTACCCTTCCACTGCCAATCTTCCTTCCATCCTTGGAATTTGGCCTACAGGTTAACCACCGTGACCTCAACCCATGCTTCACTTGTGAGTTAGCAGCAATGAGCCATGTCAACCTTTCCAAGAAGGGAGAACCTGGGGCTATCACGAGGCTGAATATGCTCTGGACTAAGGGACATGTCCACAAACTGGTTATCACCAGGAGTATCAGGTGCTAGGACTATTTCCATGTACTTGTTCTCAGGAGTAGAAGTGCCAAGGAACTGATAGAGCAAAGAAACAAGTAATGACTCTTGTTTCATCTTGCCCCGTGTGATTCCCAAGGCCCTTTGACCACACTGCTCTCAGCCCAAAACTCTTTCTTCTTTTGCTTCCTCAAAGGTGGCTTGTGAATTACATCAGAAGCTGACTGTGAAGCCTAGTGGCTGGAACTCAACTCACAGTCAGCTGGGACCCAGAGATGTCCAGCCTTGTCCTATGTTTCTGTCCTTTTTCTCCAACCAGATTCATAAAGCGAAGTCCTTACAAGATATAAGGGTGATTGTCATTCTCTCAAGGCCTTTGAATGTCCAAGGTCTATTTGGAGCATCAAAGAGGGAACACATTCCCTGCATCCAGGCTAGTTTCAGACTCCGACCTCACTCAGCAAGGGGTTCCCTGAGGAAACATAAGGCACATATCTAAATTGACAGAAGGCTCAGAAGAAAAAGCTTCTCTCTGTGAATGCAGGTTCATGTTACCCAGTCAGCCAATGGTCTGTCTTGTGTGAATGAGGAGTGGAAGCTCTGGGGATCTGAGTTGGGAGTGAGTCAGTCACCACCTGCACAACGGCCTCCTAGGGTCACTACAGCTGGGGCTCTCCCACTGTGCCTGGAACCCAGAAGAAACAGCCCTGAATATTGCTTTCCTGCCGCTACATGGAGGCAGGTCTGCTGATAAAACTGGAACCAGACTTGAGGGGCAACAGGAAAGAAACTTCCACTCTGGTGCTTTCAGACATCTGATAGCTACCCAGCAGTGGATGCAACTGAGCTTTCTCTCATCTTTCTCTTCCTGGAAGTCTCCTAGCCTGGGAAGCAGATTTCCAGGGTCCCAAGTCTTCACTAACTCACCTGCAGCTAAGGTGAGTCATATACCCCAGGGTTCAGTTTCCCATCTTTGGATGAGGGAGACTGGACTTGCTCCAGAACACTTGTTCCAGACTGATGCTCAGTGCCAATCAATGGACAAGTGGCTCAGAGGTGGGTGTTGCTGAGGATGATAAGGTTGCCTCTGGTGGGCAGGGGGATGTAACTGGCTGGTGATGTTCATGGGCCTGGGATCAGAACTGAGAGTGGTAGACCACTTGACACACAGCTGCTGTGACAGTGGGGAACTTAGAGGCCTTGCCCAGTGGAACTTACCATCATTTGGGATCTGTGGGATGAGATCATGTAGTTATAATCCAGAAGTTACCAGTGGGGAAGCTTGTATATTCCTCAGCAGAAACCCAAATTAGGTTGATGAATCATCTCTCC
>NW_011492693.1:231760-246376 GCF_000754665.1 Bison bison bison
CCCCCCCCCCCCCCAAAAAAAAAAAAAAAAAACTGTGGGAATTAGATATTCCAGGACTCTTAGGCAAATTTTGTAGTATTTTAAATACTGTTTAAAGTAGGTCATCTTTTGGATGACCTGCCATTTGCTCTCTGGCTTGGGACAATACCCACAGTTAGAGTGGAATCAAAGGGCCTCTGGGGGAGGCTGTCAATCTCCCTGTGACTCATTAGCAGTGAGTACAGCTCTGCTGGTGCACATCTGGAGAAGGAATTTCAGCAGGAAGGATGTGACTTCCAAGTGTAACTGGAAGGCTCAGGTAGGTCTGGCCCTCAGGTAGGCACTATTCTTTTCCCAGTGCTTCTTCCTTCCCTCTTGGGTCCTGTGCAAGCTGCCCCCCTCTTGGTTACTGGGTTCTGAATTCCTCCTCCCTTCACTTGTAGATATCTAGGCAGTCCCACTTGTGGCTCCCTCCCTACCTAGGCCCAATCCCTCACCTGCAGATGGCACTAAAGAAGGGAAAACCAAGATGGGTCTTCCAGTTCATTCTTTCTAAAAATATCTGCATTCCTTCTGTTTCCAGACCCTGTCCTGAATCATCCACATCTCCAGCTAGATGACTCAGCTTAGCAGAGGAATGGAGATGCAGATGGGGGTATGGGGTGGTAAGGGTGTCAGGTATGGGGGACAGTTTTCAGATGACAAAAGATGAGTTGGAGTAAGAAGCCTGTGGTCCTTCAACCACTCATTCATTGGGGACCTGCCTGAATCTGCTATCTTGGGCTCCTCAGGATATCACTAAGATAGAAAATTCAAAATGAACTTTCTATAAACTTCTTACTGGAAAACAACTTCAAACATAACAAATATAAGAAAGAAGAGTGTCATGAACCCTATATTTCATCATTTGGCATCAATAACTGCAAAACTAATCTCTTAGCCCCACAGGTTGTCATAGACTGGAGATTATGCAACATCAAGATGGTGGCCAATTGAGTTCCCAGCGGAGACATTCTTGAGTTGCATCAGTCTTTCTCTTCTTGCTGTGTTCTCACATGTGGTGGTTGAAGGGAAGGAAGAAGAGGGAGAATGACAGAGAAAAAGAGTGAGAGGCTAATCCCATCATAAGGGACCACAAGAGTGAACATAGACATTCTAGTGAACATCATGAGGGATCACAAGAGTGAACATAGACATTCTAGGAATCAGCAAACTAAGATGGACTGGAATGGGTGAATTTAACTCAGATGATCATTATATCCACTACTGTGGGCAGGAATCCCTTAGAAGAAATGGATTAGGTCATCATAGTCAACAAAAGAGTCAAAAATGCAGTACTTAGATGCAGTCTCAAAAATGACAGTATGATCTCTGTTCATTTCCAAAGCAAACCATTCAATACCACAATAATCCAAGTCTATGCCCTGATCAGTAACTCTGAAGAAGCTAAAGTTTAACAGTTCTATGAAGACCTACAAGACCTTTAGAACTAACAGCCTAAAAAGAAGTCATTTTCATTATAGGGGACTGGAATGCAAAAGGAGGAGTCCAGAAATACCAGAAGTAACACACAAATTTGGCCTTAGAGTACAGAATGAAGCAGAATAGAGAGTCATAAGTCTGAATTTTAAAGCCATTTAAGTAATGTGTTGTTTTAGGTAGCTAATCAACAATTTGATGCAATTAGATTTATTAGTCTTTGCTCTCAATTTGTTCAGTTCAGTTCAGTCCTTCAGTTGTGTCGGTCTCTTTGCAACACCATAGACTGAAGCATGCCAGGCTTCCCTATTCATTGCCAACTCCCGGAGCTTGCTCAAGCTCATGTCCATCGACTTGGTGATGCCATCCAACCATCTCATCCTCTGTTTCAGCTTCTCCTCATCCCTTCAATCTTTCCTAATATCAGGGTCTTTTTCAATGAGCCAGCATGTTTATTATGCATTCAGTCTCTTTTAAAATCAACCAACAAGAATTAAATTCCTCTCTGTCCCCACTGCACTCCCAACTCTAGGCCAGAAACAAAAACCTGCAGAGACTGAAGGCTGATTCCAGCACATTGCTATGGAGATTTTGTTCCCAATCTTTTTTTCAGGGGAAAAAAATTAGTTTCTAACATTAAAATCAGTAGATTGTACATATAAATCCAAAGTTCTGATTCTCTTGAAAACATGGCCAACAGGCCTGCTTTCCAGCATGTGTGAAGTGGAGGAAAGGCTGCTCCCAGTGGTAAGGCCTGTGATGCCCAGATTCCAACAAGGCAACCTAGTCCTAGTATCGTATCTCCTGCCTCTTGGGGCCATGAGTTTGTGAGAACTAGACTTTTAGCTCTCTTAAGATAAAGACTACTTTTGTCTTGATCAACTTTGACTTTGAAGCCTTTAACCCAGAGCCTAGTACACAATTCTTCCTTGTACAGTTGCTGGATGGTATAAAATATTTTGTGGATGCATATGACATTTCTTCCAATATTGAAACCATGCAATTGAAGTACTGCTGTGTCCTAAATCTTTGATGCAGACTGGCATCATAAGTGCCCCTGATGTCTCCCATTAGACCCACTACCTAAAGTCAGCTGTAAGACCCTGGGCTGCCCGTGAATTCTTCAGTTTGCCATTTGACAACTTATCCTCCTAGCAATGTCCTCTCCAATGAAGACAGCAATGCATATCTAATGAAGTAGCTAGGAAGATGACATGAAACCACAAGTGTCAAGCATGGCCCCTAGTATCCATTTTCATGATGTTCTTAGCAGTTTTTTCTCCAAGTAGGCAAGGTTTTCTGTCTTCTTAGGTGTACATGCAGATCAGTTTGATTTTCCAGCAAAGCTTCAAAGAAGAGATTACACTTCAATTCTCTGTATTCTGAAAAGCTTCAAAGGCCACTCACCAAGGACACTGATGAAGGTAAAGATTTTATCAAGACCTTTGTGTTTTTCTCAGATCTTTTAGTGGCCTAAAAGGGAAAACTAGGGTAAGTCAGAGGATATATAACTAGCGGGTCCTGGTCGCCACTACATGCTAAGAACCCAAACTTCCCTGAGTACTTGGAGCCAGGAAAGAAACATGAAGTGGCTTGTGCTCCTCGGGCTGGTGGCCTTCTCAGAGTGCATAGTCAAGTAAGTATGGGGACTGTAAGTCACATCATATTCCTTTCTCGGATTTTTCTTTTCATCTGGTTATTCTTCCAGCCATCAGGTTTAGAAGGGAATGGAATATTTCCCTAAGAGTCTTAAAGTTCAACTCTCACTTATTGATAAGTAACTTGCTAGAGGAACTGTGGATCCCAAGGTCTTGGTGTAGATTTGGGTTGCACAAATCTTGGGGTCCAGTCATGTCATGACCTATTGAAAATGCAACTCCTTGCAACTGTTCAGTGCATAGTCTATGCAGATGTTGATGTGGTTCTGTGGGATAGCACTTTTCTACATTTAATCAACATGTCCTCTTTTTTCCTGGTCTACAGCAGTGTGTATATGTCTATGTCTGCATCTCTGTATCACTGTCATTTATCTCTCCATCTCTTTGGAAGTCACTGTGAGGGTATTTTTCCTTGTGTGGTTTTCTTTTAATTTTTCATTTGACTCTTACTTCCTTCTCAAGCCTCTGAATTTCCCTTACTTGTTCCCTATATCTTGGATTCTTCTTTCAACTCTCTCTTCTCTTTTAACTTGGAGAAAGATACACAGTTTTACCCTGTTTTATATCAGACAAGCAGTGTGAACACAGTCAACTCAGAAACCTCTTGCATTTCAAATTGCTCCCTTGTAAAAGAGGATAAAAGTCCCCCTTCTACCTCCTTCCTTGAGGTTCTATGAGAAGGAATGAGTGAGATGGCAACAGCAATGCTAATGGCTGTCATTGTTGAGACTTCCTATTTATCAGGTATCTTATAACCATCACTTAACTTATCCCCAAGATATTTTATTTGGAGGGTTTGTATTGTTACATTCCACCATTTTACCGAAGGGGAGGCTGAGACACCACATGGTCATATGGCTTACCCAAGATTGCAGAACAGAACCTGTATTCAAATCTATGTCTTTGCCATGGTATATGCATAAAATTCTGATAATAATGTGCCTAACAAAAATTACTAGAAAATACACAGGGCCATAACAATGACAGTTATACCTTAAAACTGACAGCTAATTGTAGCATCTTCTTTGTTTTCTTTGTCAAATGCTCGGTGAAAGAATACCTCTAAGGAGAGTGAAGACCATGACAAAAACCCTCAGTGGAAAAAACATGCTGAACAATTTCGTGAAGGAGCATGCTTACAGACTGTCCCAGATTTCTTTTCGTGGCTCAAATCTAACTATTAACCCGCTGAGAAACATCAGGGATGTGAGTATTTTGGGAGCATGGTGCTCCACAGCGCCCCCTGGTGCTCTAGCCTAGCACTGGGGCTCATCTGGAGGTGCCAGGTCGGATGTTGGGGTTGGGGTTCCTGCATGAGGCAGATACACTGGAAAACAGGGACCCCACCCATAGGAGAGGGCACTCTCATCCTCAACTGTTGGTCTTTGATTGGCTTCGCAATTACCAAGTGGCAGGTAAACATCCATTTATGTGTCAAAGATGTGTCATTAGTTTGAGGGCGATTGTTCCTTCTGAACTAAGTGAGCCACTCAGTTATAGATAAAGAGTGAACCATCACTGATCAAAAAGTAGAACCAACTGCAAAGCAATTGTGAATCCCCAGGTAGAGGAATTCAGTTGCCACAGATGCAAGAACCACAGCAGTAAAAAGTTACTGAACCTGTATTCTGAGTATGGCCATAAGAATCACTGTGGTTCCTGTTTTTAGATTAGAAAAAGGGCTTATTTTTTCCTTCAAGATATCTTTAAAAATTCCCATACTAGCCTGAGAGATAGGCAAAGAGCAAACACATGTCAAATTAGAGGGTCAACTGTGTGCTGTTGATTGGATGTGGTCTGAGTTTAGAGGGAGTGGCTGGGGTTGATCAAGAAGGACCTCCTGGAGAAGCGGGTGCTAAGGCTGGGTTTGAAGAGAAGACAGAGCTTCTCAAATGAAGGCACCAGGACTTCCCTGGGTGTCCAGCAATCCTGGAGGCACAGTGGATATGCCTCTGGGCTTCCCATGCAGGAGGTGCCATTTCAACGATGATCATAGAATCAATATCCTGCATACAATGTAGCACAGGAAAAATGTATCAAATGCAGATACATCTGTGACCAAAGTCTGTGAGCTGCTCTGTGGTTAGAAAGTGATTTCAAGAGATATGTGACACCCAGAGGGAGGCATCAGTTTGGGAATAGAGGGTAGCCAGTTCTGCACTAACTCACTCTATCCTTCTCCCTGTAGTTTTTCTATGTGGGTAACATCACCATTGGGACACCCCCTCAGGAATTCCAGGTTATCTTTGACACAGGCTCATCTGAGTTGTGGGTGCCCTCCATCTTTTGCAACAGCTCAACCTGTTGTAAGTACAGACACCCCCTACCCAGACCATCCTTCACTTGCCCTGCCACCCTATTTCCACCCTTGGCACCTGATGACACTCATCTCTTGTGTCTGCAGCTAAACAAGTTAGGTTCAGACATCTTGAGTCTTCTACCTTCCGGCTTAGCAGGAGGACCTTCAGGATCACCTATGGATCTGGGAGAATTGAAGCACTTGTTGTTCATGACACAGTTCGGGTAACAGTGTTACAAATGCTGAGTCAGGACTGGCTATGGAGTGACCACTGCTTGAAAAACAGATGCAGGACCATCTGGCAGGACCCTTCCTAGCCTAACTCCCATAGATATTGGCCATCTTATCCGCAGGTTCATGTCTCTGGGGAGGCAGTGTCTGTGGTGACACACAAACAAACAAATTAGCTAACCCAGAGAGTGGCTTGAGGTGTGGACTTGCAGCTCCTCTGCCCATGAGCAGTTCAAGGTTCATTTTGCTGGGAGTGAGAAAAAAGGATAAAAGCACCCACTTTTATATTCACGGACTGTTCCAGGCACTTTCAGGTGATAACTGGTTTAATCCTGCAACAACCCCACACAGCAGTTACTCTGATTAGCTCATGAGACATATGTGGAAACTGAGGTGCAGACAGCAAGGGCCTTGCTGAGGGCACACATGTGGTAAGTGGTAAAGTTAGGCTGGCTTTTCAGGACTGAAGTTTCTGTGGGATGTTTGGGGACAGAATAAAACTGATCTGTGGACCTTGGGGGCAGTCAAGGGCTTCAGGTATCCATAGTGGGAAACTGGAGGCCTGAGAAGTCAAGGGGCCTGATAAATGAGTTCTCACTCTAGACGACCATTGAGAATCTAATAAACCTATGGCCTGCCTCCCCCAAAATACTTGAGTAGTTCCCCTCTCTCTGTTGCTCTCTCATACACACTCACAGAAATATACACATATCCCAAAAAGTGAATTCCCCAGACAGTAATTTCATAGAACCCTGCAAGCAAGATTGTGTTGGACAGATGCAGAATCCTCAGTACATTACAGAGAATTCAGTCCATTCCTGTCATTAGGTCACAGTGATGCCAAAGAGAAGGCTATCTTGCTCTTGATGGTTTTTTCCCTAAGGTGGCACCTATGTCACCTGGCCTGACTCTTGGTTGCCCCACCTGGACATAAGCCACGAGGCCAATTTGACTCACCTAGGTGGTGTTTTTCAGAGGGGCAGATGTTTTAAAATACACAGCCTCTCTGAAATGGAACCCAAATTCTCCTCCCAGCTTGATCTAACCATCTGTGGGCCACCGAAGACATAGCCCAGCCTCAGTTCTTCTCTGAGTATCTAATGGCAATGCACCACAGCCCAGTCCTAGCCCCACTTCACATATCTGTAAATGGGAATACTCTTCTCTCCCACAGATTGGGGACCTTGTAAGTACTGATCAGCAGTTCGGTCTATGCCTAGAAGAATCTGGGTTTGAGGGCATGAGATTTGATGGCGTCTTGGGCTTGAGCTATACCAACATATCCCCCTCTGGAGCCATCCCCATCTTTTACAAGCTGAAGAATGAAGGTGCCATTTCTGAACCTGTTTTTGCCTTCTACTTGAGCAAGTAAGTCTGACATGGACAATCCCTTTCTCCAAATTAGCTGTAAGATGCTTTCAGGTGCACAGAAATTATAGAACACTTGATAAAGAAGTACCCTGAGAGATAATTTAACCCAGGATAACTATGGCCCCAGGGCCCAACTGGCTTCACCCTTGGTTTTATATATAAAATTTTATTGGAACACAACCCTACTCCTGGGCTCAAGACCAGTAACATGGTCTACGGTGGGTGAGTGAGGAGGAAGGATAAAGGAAGGCAAAAGAAAACAAGTTGAAGGAAAAGGCATTAGGATTTGCTTATGAATTTGATTAGGAAGGAAGGAGAAGGATGGTGGATGTCTTTCCTTCCTCAGTAGCATTCCACTGGGAGCCCAGAACCAGCTACCCAATTTGTAGGAGCCAGTGAGAAATGAAAGTGTGGGACACAAAAGTGTGGGACACCTTGTTCAAGAAATATTAGGCATTTCAGGACAGGGAGAGCAGAGATGGGGTCCCTTCTGAGTGTGGGGCCCTTTGGACAGTAGAGGTCACAGGCCAGTGGAGCCAACTCTGGGTGAACTGAACCCACACCCTTAGAAACCCCAGGCCTTGATTTTCCTGAAAAATGACAAGGTGGACAATGGGAAACCAAAACACTTCAGCACTGTGCCCTCTGAAGGTGTCTGAGCACTCAGGTCACTGGAGGTCCAGGGCATCTTCAGAAGACATAGCGGGTGGAGCCCAGCCAAGTGATTCAGCTTCTAACCTCCTCTGTGCCACTCATTAGCTAGTAACCGACCTCAGTCTGGATCTCAATCTCTCCTAGATGCTATTTCTGCATCTGTACATGGGGACCTTATTAGGGCATTGATGGGTGGACAAGCACAGTTCTCAGACAGTGCCATTGCTACTGTCCTCCAAGGATTCCCCCCACCCCTCTTCTCTCTACAGAGATGAGCGGGAGGGCAGTGTGGTGATGTTTGGTGGGGCAGACCACCGCTACTACAAGGGAGAGCTCAACTGGATACCATTGATGAAAGCAGGCGACTGGAGTGTACACATGGACCGGTAAACCTCTCCCTCTGAGGGACAGCCCAAGTGATGCACCCACTACTGTACATGGACACAGGCAGACACACACAAATACATTCTCAGACACACAGTCACACAGACATATACACCACCTTTAATGACACAGACAGACACACAGACACATGGAAACACACAAGCAGATACATATAAACCCACACAGAGACCCATAAAAACATGCATAGCTAGTCAGCGACACACAAGCACACACAGAGACACACAGAAACACACATACAAATAAACACAGAAGCACATAGATACACAAACAACCTATGGGTTCATAATCCCCAGGCCTTCCAAGCAAGGCTCTGACAAGGGTCCTAAAAGGGTCCAGAGAGGTCTGTGCAGCTGGGAGAGGGCTGCACCCACCACTCTTTGAGATGGGGAGCATGGTTAGAGGACTCTACAGTGTGGTGAACAGAGGATCAGGGGGAATTTCACCAGCCTGAAGAGAGTTATGATAAGATGACCGACTGTCCAGGGCTACCTAGGACATAGGAAGTTCTCAGGGACAGTCCTGAGAAGATGGGGAAACCCGGTCTTCTTAGGAAGCAGCTACCCAGCAGTAGAGAGAGCTTGGCTGCAGTCTTAAGATGTGAAACCAACTAATAAAAAGGACACCCCACATTCTTCGGCACACAGTGGGACAGGTGCTATAACAGAGAATCAGGAAGATGGGATCCAGGAGTGACCTGAGGACAAGAGGCATAATTGATAGGATTCTGTGTGATGCCCTCAGACAAAAGCTGACCTATTCATTGGAGTTTCTGTGGGGTAGTCATGTATTTCCTGGCCAAGGTCTCAAGGTCTGAGCTGGTTGTAGGAGCAGTGCTGGGAGACACCCTCTCCCAAAGGAGCCCCTCTCTCCCCCTACTATGAGAATCTGCTGCCCCTGTGAATCTCCATCTTCACTCCATGTGTGACCCAATATTTGTTCCCCATCAGATACAGCTCTGTGCATGTTTCTTATTATTTTCTCAGTCTTCATTCACTCATTGAACAGACAATCATTGGGAGTCCACTGTGTGCCAGGCACTTTAGGGAGCCAAGGAGAATAAAACTCGCCCTCACATCTAAGAAGGCAGATGTACACGAAATGACTTGCCCACATAGTGAATTTTGACTTTGGTACATGCTATACCTGAGGAGGAGAAGGCAATGGCAACCCACTCCAGTACTTTGTCTGGAAAATCCCAGGGACTGTGGAGCCTGGTGGGCTGCATTCTATGAGGTCCCACAGAGTTGGACATGAGTGAAGTGAGTTAGCAGCAGCAGCAGCAGCAGCAGCAGCAGACATGAGGAAGGGTCTACAGAGAGTGACCAAGACAGGAGACTGATAAACACCGGGGGAAAGGCTTCCTGAAAACAATACAATTAAGGTGGAATCTGGAAGATGAGAAGAAATTTGCTAGTCAAAGAGGAGTGGAGTCTTCTAGGAAGGAAGACCAGCTTGTGTCAAGGTACAAAAGATCCTGGTGTATTCAAGTACTGCATTCGAGGATGTCAAGAAAGGTGCTGTGTCGAGAGTAGATGAAAAGAGGGCAACAGATGAAGGGCTGTTTATGAAACAGTTGGGAAGGGGGCAACTCTGGGTACACTCAGAATGACCTTGATGCCCGCTTTCTTCCATTGTCTCTCAGCATCTCCATGAAAAGAAAGGTTATTGCTTGCTCTGGCGGCTGCAAGGCCCTTGTGGACACGGGGTCATCATGTATCGTAGGCCCAAGTACACTGGTCAATAACATCTGGAAGCTCATCGGTGCCACGCCACAGGGTTCTGAGGTGAAGGGTCATGCCCCAGGGTCACTCCCAGTCTCCACACACAACAAGGATTTCCAGGGCCAACCTCTCTCCCTCTCTCTCTAACAGCACTACGTTTCATGTTCTGCGGTCAATAGCCTACCCTCTATTATCTTCACCATCAAAAGCAACAACTACCGAGTGCCAGGTCAAGCCTACATCCTCAAGGTGAGGGGACAATACTGAGGGTTGGTTCTCAAACTGGAGCTTGCAGGAACCCTTGGGCTGCTCTGGGAGGAGGGTGCCCTCTGGAAGTCATGTCACACCATTGCAGATGCTGCTGAGCCCTGTGGCTGGGCCAGTGCCTCCCACAAAACCAATCACTTGAGAAGTAAGGGCTGTGTGCGACACTGATCTTCCTGAAATAAATATGGAGATGCCACACCTTATGACATGGTGGGAGTCACAAGGAGAGGGGAACACTAAGGTCCTCAGTCCTCAAAGAGCTTCAATTCAATCTGAACCTGTAGGTGCATGAACATGAAATTCAGCTCTAGCAGTCCCTGAAATAGGCCATGTTACAAGGAGAATGGCTGGGGACAGTCCCAGTGTGATGTCCCAGAATAAGTTAACAGTCTCTGTCCCCTTCTCAAACTTTTCCTGGTTTGGATGATAAATTACATGGTCAGCCTTGTTCTCGGCTGCATCTTCCCCTTGCTCCAGCCAGGTGCCTCCTTTGTTAGTTGAAATGCCAGACCCCTCTGTAGGGAGGTTGGATACTAAAGTGAATAAAGGGAGCACAGTGACTGCTAAGCCCCAGCACAGGGTGGAGGCTTCATGTTAGCTCCCTGAAAGTGTTCAGAGCTGGCTGATGGGCTCAAAGAAGGCTTTGAGGAACAGAGGAAATTTCAGTAATTCTAAAACCACAAACTCATTGAGCCATATGGAGGGTTGCTAGGTTCTAGGCAAAACTGCACTGGATTCCATGCAAATGTCATCTCAAGGTGATGTGCACTGGGGCACTGGGGACTTACTAGGGGTGATGAGGGCTACGGACTGACCAGTGGGGATGGGGAACCAGAGTACATTACCCAACCAAGCCTGGAGTGTCCAGAGGGTGACTGTGGGACGAAGGAGGCTTCTCAGAGTTCCTGAGTTAAGTCTTCAAGAATGTGTTGTGGGAACTGCTCTATTTAAGATGGATAACCAACAAGGAGTTACTTTTAGCACAGGGAACTCCGCTCAGTTATATGACAGCCTGGATAGGAGGGGTGTCCTTGGGACCAGGATACCTGGATACATATGGTTGAGTCCCTTTACTGTCCACCTGAAACTCAGAATATTGTTAATCAGCTATACTCCAATACAAAAAAAGTTTTTAAATAAAGTATGGATTGTGGGGATGCAGGAGGAGAAGAAGCATTCTTTGCAGAGAAAACAAGGAGCAGGAGTCAGAAGAAAAGAAACAGGGAGTGAGGGGAACTATGGACACACTTGTTCTTTTCTAAAAATTTATATTGAAGTGTGGCTAATCTTCAGTGTTGTGTTAAGTTCTGCCACACAACAATGTGACTCAGTATACACATAAAAAATATATATTTTTTTCTTATTCTTTTTCATGTGGTTTATCACTGAATATTGAATATAGTTCCTTACACTCTACAGTAGGACTTTGTTGTTTTTCATTCCTTTGTTTCCCCAACTTCCAGTCCCCCACTCACCACACCCTTCCTCATGACAACCTCATGTCTTGGCCCTATTTGGCTTTGGATGAACTCTCACATCCCCTGCTACTGAGAAAACCCCTTGATACTTACCAAAATAGGGAAATAAAGCAAAGAATTGTGCTGGGTCTGGATTTTGGGGGAAGTCACTGGTAGGGTGACATGCTGACTGGTGTGTGTCTCTGACTCCCCCAGGATTCTAGAGGCCGCTGCTTTACTGCCTTTAAAGGGCATCAACAGAGTTCATCTACAGAGATGTGGATCCTGGGTGACGTCTTTCTGAGGCTGTATTTCTCAGTCTTTGATCGAAGAAAGGACAGAATTGGCCTGGCACAGGCAGTGTGAATGCTTGGAGTGGTTCAGGAATCAGTAAGGCCACTCCTAACACACACTCACTCACACTTTGGGCACTCCTGCCCAGGATGCTGGTGAACTGTATTTGGTGGTCTGTACACCCTATTCTCTGGAGAAGGCAATGGCACCCCACTCCAGTACTCTTGCCTGGAAAATCACATGGACAGAGGAGCCTGGTGGGCTCCAGTCCATGGGGTTTCTAAGAGTCGGACATAACTGAGCAACTTCACTTATACTTTCACTTTACACCCTGTTCTCAATAAAGAATAAATGGTTTCACTCTTAATGGTGCTGAAACAAATGGTTGACTCTGTTTGTGTCTGGTAGTGAAGGATCTAGAACCAAGTCTGAATCAAAATTGAGAGGAGCCCTACTCCAACTGGCTTCAAGGAAAACGGAGACTCGTTGAAATGATCTGGGAATCCAGGATACAAGAATCAGAGCAAATACAAAGATCTCAGTGACTAGACCCAAGAAATCAGAAGTCATCAATACTTTCTCACCTTCGATCTTTCCCTTCAGTCTACTTTGATGGTCTTAGCCTGGCAATTTTCTTCCTTAAGGCTTCTACACCTTTTGAGGGAGTTCAAGCTATCTGCCCTAGGGTTTTAAATCCTGAAAGCATCACCTAGTAAGGAAAGAAGATTGCAGACATCAGAGTTCAAGGGTGTTCTCTGAATGACCCACCTCAGATCACATGTACAGCCTTAGATCAGCCATCTTGGCAGGAACATGGGGTCTTATGACTGGCTTTACATGGTCTCTGGCCCTGACCCAGCCGCACACATGTTTATCAGTTTCCTGCACAACTACATGACTGAAGCTGGGGAGAGGCAGCCCCAAGGATAGAGACTTGGGAATGGTCTAGGCAGTGGAAGAGTTTGTGATGACCCACCAACTCCACCACCTCTTCAATCAGAGGAATTATAAGGGGTAATGAAATAGACTCCCTTCATCCCATCTCAGATGATGTCATCACTGGGCTTCTCCTCCAGGGGATTTTGGGTGAGGTACTCCATGCAGAGCTGGTTCCCTCTTGTTCCCACACCCCAGTCACCAGATCTCTGCCACATATGCCTACTCTGTCCTTTCCAGTCCTACTTGGTAAGTGGTGGACCCAGTGGATCCCTGAGCTATCCCACTACTCCAGGCTCCAGAATGCCCCTTTCTTGGCTTCCAAAGCTGCTGGGGAGAATGCAAAGCATGTATCGGGGGACCCAGGGTACACAGAGCCTTCAGCCTTTCTGAGCTTCCTCCAGCGATGGAGCTACAAACTATTTGCATGGAGCTGCCATGGTTAGGCACTTCAGCAGTGGAAGAATCCATTCTTCCCATCTGGAGGGCCTCAATAGATGCCTCAGCTGAGTCAGCAGGGATCACAGGTTTATTTCCTTTCAGATTGACTGGTATGATCTCCTTGTTTTATAAGGGACTCTCAAGAATCTTCTCAAGCAGCACAGTTCAAAAGCTCAACTCTTTGGCATTCACCCTTTCTTATGGTCCAGATCTCACATCTGTACATGATTACTGGAAATATCATAGCTTTGACACTATAGACCTCTGTAGCAAAGTGAGTCCCTCCTCTTTAATACACTGTTTAGGTTTTTTATAGCCTTTCTTCCTTCCAAAGAGCAAGTGTGTTTTAATTTTGTGGCTGCAGTCAAGGTCCATAGTGGTTTTGGAGCCCAGGAAAATAAAATCTGCCACTGTTTCCACTTTTCCCTCATCTATATGCCATGATGTGGTGGGATAGGATGCCATGAATGTTGAGTATATTTTTGTGAATAGATTTTTGAATGTTGAGTTTTAAGACAGTTTTTGCATTTCCTCTCCTCATCAAGAGGCTCTTTAGTTCTGCTTTCTGCCATTAGGGCAGTGTCATCTTCATATCTGTGGATGTTGATATTTTTCCCAGCAATCTTTATTCCAGCTTGGGAACTATGCAGTCCAGCATATTGAATGATGTATCCTATATAGAAGTCAAATAACCAGAGTGAGAATGTACACCTTGTCATGCTTCTTTCCCAGTTTTAAATCTTTCAGTTGTTCTGTGTCTGATTCTAACTGCCACTTTTTGACCTACCTACAGACTTTTCAGCAGACAGGTAAGGTGATCTGGTACTCCTATTTCCTTAAGAATTCCCCACAGTTTGTTGTGGTCCACACAGTGAAAGGCTTTAGCATAGTCGGTGAAGCAGAGGTAATGGTTTCTGGGATTCCCTTGCTTTCTCTATGATCCAATGGATGTTAGCAATTTGATTTCTGGTTCGTCAAACCAGTTTGCACACCTGGAAGTTCTCAGTAGTGTTGAAGCTTAGCTTGAAGGATTTTGAGCTTTACCTTGCTAGCAAGTGAGATGAGTGCAATTGCATGAACATTCTTTGGAATTGCCTTTCTTTTGGATTGGAATTAAAACTGACCTTTTCCAGCACTGTGGCCACTGATAAGTATTCTAAATTTGGAGACAAGTTGAATGTAGCACTTTTACAGCCTCATTCTTCAGGATTTTTAAATAGTTCAGCTGGAATTCCATCACCTCTCCTAACATTGTTTGTAGTGATGTTTCCTAAGACCCACTTGATGTCATACTCCAGTATAGCTGTCTTTAAATGTGTGACCCAAACACCATCACTATCCCAGTTTTTATGAACGTTTTTTTACAGTTCTTCTGTGCATTCTTCCTACCTCTTCTTAATCTCATCTGCTTCTGTTAGGTCTTT
>NW_011492693.1:247020-249303 GCF_000754665.1 Bison bison bison
TTACCCTGGGTTTGTGCTTTGCTTTTCACATGCTTAGCTGTGTGACCTTGATCAAGTCCCTTAACCTTGGTTTTCTCATCTGGAAAATGGGCACCATGATGATAATTCCACCTCTAGATGCATGTGTGCCTGCCAAGAACAAGTCACCCCGAGTGGGCTTTCTGGGTTCCTGAGTCTGAAATAAATATGAATTACTTTGCCAGGTGGGGAGAAGGAAATCTTCTGTTTAGAGGTTATGGCTGCCATCCCCAAGGCTAAATATTGATTCAAGCCAAATGACATCTATCTCTGAACCCTGACCCAAAACTCTGACTGAGCCGATGCTTCTGTTTCCTGGGCCCCAGCAAGAGCTAATGATTACTGGTTCAGATTTCTCCCTTCCCAGCCTTACCAGTCAGCCTTTCCTTGTCAACTACTTCTAGCCTGAAATCACACTGCAAGGAGAGTTGTAAGGCTTTTGGTCTCTTTTTGGTTTCCCACATCTCCAGTGTAGCAAGAAGTAGCTGTGACAGCTTCTTGTCCTAGCAACAACTATGGCAACTTGTACAGTCCAATCTCAGCCTGTTATATGAAACTGCCCCCATTTGGCCCGTCATGTTAAATTACCTACAGTTGCCTTAGAAACCTTCCTATGCTTGCTGTTTAATGACCAAATACGTGTGGACTTGATATAGTTTTCTTTCCCAAGCATGATTCCTACCATGCAATGAAGTAACCAGACATTTAGTCATCTAACTACCCACAGGAATTGACAAAAACAAACAACCCATCCATTTCTTGCTTGCCTCAAAACAACATTAAAGTGATCTGCTGAAACAATGTGATACATTGGCATGTACACTCCAGAAGGGGCACTTTTTATGGATTCGTTTTCTACCTAGTGCAGAATGTCTACCACAAGCCTTGCCCTCCAGCAGCTGGCCACCTTGTTATGGCAGACTCAGCCCAATCCAGATCCCTTCGACACCCCTCAGTAAAATTTAGAGAAAAAACTCAGTCAACGCTCTCTCTCCTGAAGAAAACAGTTTTTTTGTTTGTTTGTTTGTTTTTAGAAAACAGTGGTTGGTAACTCATTCAAAATCTTGTGCTCCTTGCCTTGGATTCAAGGACCTGCACCAGAGGATGGGAAGCCTCCCCTTCCAACTAAATCTTTCTTCACTCCAACCAGGACCAGAACCTTCACTGGACCCTGTGTCCTCATTGGTATTGTTCAGTTGCTAAGTCACGTCTGACTCTTTGTGATTACATGTTCAGCAACAAAACAGGCTTCCCTATCTTTCACTATTTTGTGTAGTTTCCTCAAACGCATGTTCTTTGAGTAGGTGATGCCATCTCACAATATCATCCTTTTATTCCTTCTACTTCTGCCCACAATCTTTCCCAGCATCAGGGTCTCTTCCAATGAGCTGGGCCTTCACAGCATTGGCCTAAGTGTTGGAGTTTCATCTTCATTATCAGTCATCAGTCCTTCCATTGAATATTGCTCTACCACTTCCAGAACAAAACTCAGGTGTTTCCAATCACCTAACAATTTTGAGCATTGATAAAGTTTAGTAGAACAGGGAACAGGATTTCCTCTGGGAAATCCCAGAACCGCTGCCCAGCCTTTCTCTTACAATTCTCTCCACCTGACATAGAATTACCTGCCTACAGCTTCTCCAGCTTGAAATGGCCTGCTGACCCAAAATTTTCAGCTATCCAGGAATTGTTCCTTACTCCTTCCTTAAAGACTTCTGCCGGATCCCTGATTGTCCTCTTTACATCAGTTCAGTTCAGTCTCTCAGTCATGTCCAACTCTATGCTATATCATGGGGTGCAGCATGCCAGGCTTCCCTGTCCATCACCAACTCCCAGAGTTTGCTCAAACTCATGTTCATCAAGCTGATGATGCCACCCAACAATTTCGTCTTCTGTCTTCCCCTTTGCCTCCTGCCTTTAATCTTTCCCAGCATCTGGGTCTTTTATAATAAGTCAGTTCTACACATCAATTGGCCAAAGTAATGGAGGTTAAGCTTCAGCATTGGTCCTTCCAATGAATATTCAGGACTGATTTCTTTTAGGATGGACTGGTTGTATCTCCATGCAGTCCAAGGGACTCTCAAGAGTCTTGTCCAACACCACAGTTCAAAAGCATAAGTTCTTTGGTGCTCAACTTTCTTTATGGTCCAAATCTCACATCCACTCATGACTTCTGGAAAAACCATAGATTTGATTATACAGACCTTTGTTGGTAAAGTAATGTCTCTGCTTTTTAGTATGCTGTCAAGGTTTTTCATGGCTTCT
>NW_011492693.1:249457-276761 GCF_000754665.1 Bison bison bison
AAAAAGCCTTCCTAAGTGATCAGTGCAAAGATAAAGAGGAAAACAATAGAATGGGAAAGACCAGAGATCTGCTCAAGAAAATTAGAGGTAGGGAAGGATCATTTCATGCAAAGATGGGTCAAATAAAAGACATAAATGACATGGACCTAAGAGAAGCAGAATATATTAAGAAGAGGTTGAAAGAATATATAGAAAAACTATACAAAAAAGGATATTAATGACCCAGATAACCATGATGGTGTGATCACTCACCTAGAGCTAGACATCCTGAAATGTGAAGGCCCCCTTAAGTCAAGAGGGCCTTAAGAAGCATCACTCTGAGTAAAGCTAGTGGAGGTGATGGAATTGCATTTGAGCTATTTCAAATCCTAAAAGATGATGGTGTTAAGGTGCTGCACTTACTATGCTAGCAAATTTGGAAAACTCAGCAGTTGCCACAGGACTGGAAAGGTCGTTTTCATTGCAATTCCAAAGAAAGGTGATTTCAAAGAATGTTCAACTACCACACAGTTGCACTCATCTCACATACTACCAAAGTAATTTATCCAAGCAAGTCTTCAACAGTACATGAACTGTGAAAATCCATATGTTCAAGCTGGATTTAGAAAAGGCAGAGGAACCAGAGATCAAATTGCCATCATCCGTTGGATCATAGAAAAAGCAAGAGAATTCCAGAAATATACTTACTTCTTCTTTATTGACCATGCAAAAGCCTTTGACAGTATGGATCACAACGAACTGTGGAAAACTTATTGAGATTGGAATACCAGACCATCTTACCTGCCTTCTGAGAAATCTGTATGCAGGTCAAGAAACAACTGAACATGGAACAACAGACTGGTTCCAAATCAGGAAATGAGTAATTAAAGGCTGTATATTGTCACCCTGCTTATTTAAATTATATGCTGAGTACATCATGCGAAATGCCCAAATGGATGAGAACAAGCTGGAATCATGACTGCTGGGAAAAATATCAATAACCTCTGATATGCAGATGACACCACCCTCATGGCAGAATATGAAGAGAAACTAAAGAGCCTCTTGATGAAAGTGAAAGAGGAGAGTGAAACATCTGGATTAAACTCCACATTCAGAAAATGAAGATCATGGCATGTGGTCCCATTACTTCATGGCAAATAGATGGGGAAACAATGGAAACAATGAGAGACTATTTTGGGAGGCTCCAAAATCACTGCAGATAATGACTGCAGCCATGAAATTAAAAGATGCTAGCTTGTTTGAAGAAAATCTATGACAAGCATAGCAGCATTTTTAAAAACAGAGACATTACTTTGCTGAAAGAGTTCAGTATAATCAAAGCTATGATTTTTCCAGTTGTCATGCATGGATGTGACAGTTGGAGCATAAAGAATGGTGAGTAATGAAGAATTGAAGGTTTTTAACTGTGGTTTTGGACAAGACTCTTGAGAGTCCCTTGGACTACAAGGAGATCCAACAAGTCCATGCTAAAAGAAATCAATCCTGAATATTCATTGGAAGGACCGATACTGAGGCTGAAACTCCAATACTTTGGCCAACTGATGTGAAGAACTTACTCATTAGAAAAGACCTATTACTGGGAAAGTTTGAAGGCAGGAGGAGAAGAAGATGCCAGAGGATGAGATGGTTGGATGGCATCACCAACTCGATGACATGAGTTTGAGCAAGATCCAAGAGTTGGTTAAGGACAGAGAAGCCTGGCGTGCAGCAGTCCATGGGGTCGCAAAGAGTCGGACATGACTGAGTGACTGAATTGAACTGCACATACCCCATTGCAAATGCTATTTGTAATTGTCATGTTTATCCAGCAATACAGGGATCCCCAAAGCCCCAACACATATCCCTAGTTTGTCTGCACCCGTGCACAGAAGTCACTGCCTAGCATTCACAAGGCTTTCAGTGAGTTCTGATTGCAGGGGGACCTCCGTTTTGATCGACATAGAGGAGCAAAGGACACATTTATCATCCTGTCTCAAACAACTTGAAAGTAGAAAAGATAAAAGAAAGAATGGTTTTTTACATCAAATGTCAGGCAGCAGAGAATGGATTCCTGAGGTGGGGAGCAAGCAAGGAGACTTCTACAATTGCCCCAACTCTAGAAATAATTTCCAACACATACATGGAAGGGCTATCTAGGCAGAGACAAATGGTCTCCCCAGGAATAGAGATTTGAGACTCTAGATACTTAAGAGTTCATAGGAGAAAGCTACACAGATAGAACTGTGGGAAGGTACAGATGATAGCCCTCCAGTTTTCAGTGGAGAGTTGATCGTACTGGTCAGAATTATAGGGAACAACCCTTGAGCCTCAAATTGAGCCAAGTCTAATTGTGTCCTCACCCACCAGAGTGGAAATTATTCATAATTCCCATGACATCAGTAGGGCCTTGAAGACAATATTGCCTTGCTAGTGCGGAATAATAAACCTCGTCTAAAGGCTGGTCTCATCTCAGCTTAAAAAACTGAACAGCAAGCCTTCAAAAAGTGCAACTGTTTCCAAGAAATTAACACTGTTTGCAAACAGTGCCTGGAATTAGAGAGATCAGTCGCTCAGTCGTGTCCGACTCTTTGTGACCCCATGAATCGCAGCACGCCAGGCCTCCCTGTCCATCACCAACTCCCAGAGTTCACTGAGACTCACCTCCATCGAGTCAGTAATGCCATCCAGCCATCTCATCCTCTGACGTCCCCTTCTCCTCTTGCCCCCAATCCCTCCCAGCATCAGAATCTTTTCCAATGAGTCAACTCTTCACATCAGGTGTCCAAAGTACCGGAGTTTCAGCTTTAGCATCATTCCTTCCAAAGAAATCCCAGGGCTGATCTCCTTCAGAATGGACTGGTTGGATCTCTTTGCAGTCCAAGGGACTCTCAAGAGTCTTCTCCAACACCACAGTTTAAAAGCATCAAGTCTTCAGCACTCAGCCTTCTTCACAGTCCAACTCTCACATCCATACATGACCACAGGAAAAACCATAGCCTTGACTAGACGAATCTTTGTTGGAAAAGTAATGTCTCTGCTTTTTAATATGCTATCTAGGTTGGTCATAACTCTCCTTCCAAGGAGTAAGCATCTTTTAATTTCATGGCTGCAGTCACCATCTGCAGTGATTTTGGAGCCCAGATAAATAAAGTCTGACACTGTTTCCACTGTTTCCCCACTTATTTCCCATGAAGTGATGGGACCGGATGCCATGATCTTCGTTTTCTAAATGTTGAGCTTTAAGCCAACTTTTTCATAATTTATAATAATTAAAAAACTTCCAAAGGGTAAGAATTACCACATTCAACATCCAGTTTAAAATTTCCATATAAATTGAGAAAGTATTTGTCCTAGTTCCTTCACAATATTGTAAAGTCATTATCCTGTAATTAAGATATATAAGTTTAAAAAGAAAAAAATTCCATATGTGCGAAGAAGCAAGAGAATATCCAAAATGAGGGAAAAATCAATCAGTAAAAACACACTCAATCACTACAACAAATCCAGATGATATTTGCTGAGTCTTTCACATACACCATGAAAAATTGTTTACTTGTCTTTTGCACTTCTGGCTCTTTTCTAACAACCATGGCTCTTGTGCCACATCCAGGAACCTAAGTCCTCTGTCACTTGCAGTTATGTCCTAGTTCCATCAGTATATTGTAAAATAATTATCCTCAAATTAAGATAAATAAATTTAAAAAGAAAAAAATTCTGGAAGTGCAAAGAAGCAAGAAAATATCCATAATGAAGGAAAAATCAATTAGTGAAAACACAGTTAAAAGTATATATTACATAATTAGCAGGGAAGGACATTAAAATGCTTACTACAACAATAATTCTTATATTCATGAAGCTGAAGAGTATTGAGTATGTTAAATAGAGACATGGAAAATTGTAATGGAAAGAATGTGGATAAAATTAATAGTCCATCACAAACTTTGAAACAACTTTAAGAACACTAAAATATATGTAGATGGAATCCAACAGGAAGTTAAAGACAGGAGAATAGAGAAAAGAACTTCATAATTACTGGCTGATAATTTTCCAGATATGATGAAAGCATTAAACCCATAAACACAGAAGCTCAATTAACTCAAGGAGAAGAAGTAAGACAACTATACAAAGGCACATCATAAGTCATTGCTTAAAACAATCAACCAAAGAAATGCAACCAGAAGGAAAAACAGACACAGTAGAACAAAAAATGGGAATCACAGCAGATTAGGCATATGAAACAATGTTAGCCAGAGGACACTGGCACCACATCTTAGAGTGCTGAGAGAAATAGAATTGACTCAAAATTCTATACCGAAGAAAAATACATATCAAAAACAAGATAAAATACTTTCTCAGACATACACCAACTACAAGACTGCATCACCACAAACAGACCAATGTAATAAATCTTTTATAAAAGGTCTCAAGTCAGAAGGAATTTAAAAGGAAGGGGAAATCTGGATCTACAGGGGGAAGGAACAGTACCCCAAATGATAAACATGTAATATATATTAAAAGGTAAATATATTACTTTTCCAGTGGTCCAGTGGTTAAGGATCTGCTTTGCAATGCAGGGGATGCTGGTTTGTTTGTTTGCCCGAGAACTCAAATCCCACATGCCACTTAGCAACTAGACCTGCATGTCTCAAATAGAGTTTACACGCTGCAAGTACTGAGCTTGCCCTCCTCAAATAGAAAATCCTTATCACAAGGAAGATCCTACATACCACACTAAGACCCAACACAGCCAAAGAAATGATAAATAAATATATAATTTAATAATTATTAATGATAGACTGGAAAGTTAAGAATGCATACCATGGATCTTAAAATTACTTAAAAAAAGTTACAGTTAATAAAGTGACAAAGAATATAAAAGAGAATCATAAAAACTACTCAGTCACAAAGAAGTCAGGGATAAAAAGAGACATAGAAGAAAGAACATGGGACAAACTGAAGATAAAGGGCAAGATGATAGAATTAAACCCAACTAGAGTTAACCCCTCAGATGTGAACCCAGACTGAAGATATACCGCAGGCCCCAGAAGACAGCAGATCCCCATGCACTGCAATGTGCAGCTGAAATAGAGCCTGCCAGGCCCCAGGGCCCCATGTGGCTGGGCACAGAACAGCACCAAAAGTTTATATGGAACAGTAAATTAGAAGCCTTCAATCATATGAAGTACATCCTCTGTTTATAAAGAAATGGCATTAGAAATCAGTGTTCACTGGACAGAAGAATAAGCTGCTAGCATAGTGCGGACCTTCCTCCCTCTAAAACTTTCCAGGAAGGAGCAGATAAATTGACAGGACTTACATCTCTTCAATACTAGATATACTTGACCTGGCACACATGTTCGACTTTCATGGTTCATTCTCCTCTCTTTGCTCATACTGAGCAACAGAGACTGCTCCTCTAAATCATAGTTCAATCACTACAAACAAATCCAGATGATGTTTGCTGAGTCTTTCACATAAACCAGTGAAAACTTGTTCCCTTCTAATTTGCACTCCTGGCTCTTTTCAATCAACATGGCTCTTGTGCCAAGTCCTGGAATTCTGGTCCTCTGTCACTTTCAGTGATGTTCCCATACACCGGGCCTCAATTATGCTCAATGGAATTCCTATTCAGAGTGGCCATAATACATGTAAAGAACAGGCAGCTCCTTACTCTCCTCTCTTGTTCATTCACTACATACATTCACTGAACACCTGTGTAGCAAGTCTGTTACAAACAAACCTTCAAGTTGAAAACTTTCAAACATGTAAAAGTGCATTTTAATGTGCAATCACAACAGTTAGTTCACAGATCTGACACACATTGTCATGGGCACATCCCAGACAAGTGAGTGTGCTTTTGTGTACTTTACTGTACAGAACTGTATGGAGTACAGTAAGTGCTAGTCACTCAGTTGGGCCTGACTCTTTGCGACGCCATGGACTGCAGCCCACCAGACTCCACTGTCCATGAGATTTTCCCAGCAAGGATACTGGAGTGCATTATCATTTCCTTCTCCAGGGGATCTTCCCAATCAAGGGATTGACCCCGAGTCTCCTGCATTGCAGGCAGATTCTTTACCGACTGAGCTACAAGAGAAGCTGACAGAGTACAACAGTGCAGTATCTTTATTTCAAGGCTATGTCTGAAAGGAAGCATAAATGCAGCGGTAATATAGATGGTACTACTATTCTATTTCTAAAAGTGTACTTTGTTGCTCAGTTGTGTTCAACTTTGGCAACATATGGACTGTAGTCAGCCAGGCTCCTCTTGCCATGGGGATTGCCCAGACAAGAATACTGGAGTGGGTTGCCATGCCCTATCCAGGGACTGCAAGATTAAAAATGTTTCTTTTATTGTTTGTGTTTGTTTTATGTATTATTTGCATGAAAACTATCATAAAGCTATTAAGCTACAGTAACATATAGCCATCTGTCTTAGGTGGCTGTGTAAGTTACTTTGCTGGACTTATGAAGAAATTGGGATTTTTGAACACCCTTTTGAAATGTAACTTGTTCATATACAGGGGACTTACTGTTCTGCTAAGACCTGTGGATCCAAAAGTGAGTACATCCCCTCCAGGTCCAAGGAAGTCACATTCTTGGTTGAGATTTTAGATGAAACATGAGCTCTCCATAATTCTAGCCATATCAGTCCTTCAAAAGACCTTGATCAGGAAACTAATATTAAAGTAGAAATAGTCATTGTATTTCTACACACTTCTAGAAAGTTTTGCTAACCCATCAGTACTGGATCTTGTAACGCTGGTGACTGGATGGTGAAGTGATGTGAACAGAAGTAAGGAAGGTGACACAGGTAGGTCAGAATGTGAGGTAACAAATATAAGGTATTTAGAAGCTGAAGAATTGAGAGATTTGGGACCTGAGTTGGAAAATCAGTTTTCAAAATAAATTGGGTCTTGTGGAAGGTATAATCTTCACTTCAGTCCTTAGAAGAACTGTACTGACCAGTCTGTCTTTTTTTTCTGGAGCACAGTTCAGATCTATCCAGCTGTCTCTCATTGCTGCTCCTTCCTCCTGGCTCCCACACTGTGCCCAGCTATTCAGCCTAATATATTCAGAAAAGGTTTGTTCTTTAAGGCAGACACTGCTGGGTGCCTAAAAAATGATCTATTCTCTGCTTCTCTTTCAAAACTGAAAATAGCTTGTTATATAGACATGAGCCCAGTAGCTACAAGACTGCATTTCCTGCCCACCCATGCTCTTGGTCATGACTGGTGACTGCAATGCAAGCAGACCTGCAAAAGGGATTTCTTGGAAGACCGCTTTCAAGGAGCTGATTTAGCTGAGAGAAGATCTCTTCCCTTCCCTATCTTGTTACTAACTGCTCCCTGGATTTTAGTTGTGATGACTGGAACTCCTGCAATTGTATTGGACAATTAAGTAACATTGGAGATGGATACCATGAAAGCTCTCACTGGCCCACCTCCAGCTTTGTTTCAGTGGAAGATAAAAAATCAAATTTATCTTGCTAAAGTAATGGTTGTTTTAGTTTTTTGCAATGTGCATCCAAACTAATCCTGATACTCAGTTCAGTTCAGTTGCTCAGTCGTGTCCGACTATTTGTGACCCCATGAATCACAGCACACCAGGCCTCCCTGTCCAACACCATCTCCAGGAATTCACTCAAACTCACATCCATCGAGTTGGTGATGCCATCCAGCCATCTCATCCTCTGTCGTCCCCTTTTCCGCCTACCCCCAACCTCTCCCAGGATCAAAGTCTTTTCCAATGAGTCAACTCTTCGCATGAGGTGGCCAAAGTACTGGAGTTTCAGCTTTAGCATCATTCCTTCCAAAGAACACCCAGGGCTGATTTCCTTTAGAATGGACTGGTTGAATTTCCTTGCAGGCCAGGGAACTCTCAAGAGTCTTCTTCAACACCACAGTTCAAAAACATGAATTTTTCGGCGCTCAGTTTTCTTCACAGTCCAACTCTCACATCCACACATGACTACTGGAAAAACCATAGCCTTGACTAGACGGACCTTTGTTGGCAAAGTAACGTCTCTGCTTTTCAATATGTTATCTAGGTTGGTCATAACTTTTCTTCCAAGGAGTAAGCATCTTTTAATTTCATGGCTGCAGTCACCATCTGCAGTGATTTTGGAGCCCAAAAAGATGAGAGTCTGACACTGTTTTCACTGTTTCCCCATCTATTTCCCATGAAGTGATGGACCAGATGCCATGATCTTCGTTTTCTGAATGTTGAGCTTTAAGCCAACTTTTTCACTCTCCACTTTCACTTTCATCAAGAGGCTTTTGAGTTCCTCTTCACTTTCTGCCATAAGGGTGGTGTCATCTGCATATCTGAGGTTATTGGTATTTCTCCCAGCAATTTGATTCCAGCTTTCCACACAATTGCACTCATCTCACATGCTAGTAAAGTAATGCTCAAAATTCTCCAAGCCAGGCTTCAACAGTACGTGAACCATTAACTTCCATATGTTCAAGCTGGTTTTAGAAAAGGCAGAGGAACCAGAGATCAAATTGCCAACATCCAATGGGTCATGGAAAAAGCAAGAGAGTTACAGAAAAACATCCATTTCTGCTTTATTGACTATGCCAAAGCCTTTGACTGTGGATCACAATAAAACTGTGGAAGATTCTGAAAGAGATGGGAATACCAGGCCACCTGACCTGCCTCTTGAGAAGCCTATATGCAGATCAGGAAGCAACAGTTAGAGCCTGACATGGAACAGCAGACTGGTTCCAAATCCTGATACTACTACGTATTTAATGTGATATAGTCTTATTATTTTGTTGGATTTAGTGAATATATTTATATTTTATATTTCTCTTATTTTTTATTTTATAAATTGATTCATCAACCACAGTTATAGCTAAACTGTATAACTGCAAATTTTTAAGTACACTTTCCTAAGATTTTGCATTTTTTATACTCTCTTATCTTCTTTCCTTTCTTGTTTTCTCCATATTTGTACAGCCTGGGCAATGTCCTCTCTTATAAACTCATCCATATCCATATCTGCATGGCAAACAGGCTGAAAGCTGTGTGGGGAGACCAAAAGAAGAATGAATTACAGGGACATGAATGAAGGGTGGTGGCCCTTGTTACTCATCATGAATGTTCTGTAGTAGGATCATATTCCTCTGCCCTTCTGTGGACCCACAACCCCCAGGGTTGCAATGACCATGGAAGATACTTTGGTCAGTGGAATTTGAGTAGAGGTGATATGTCACTTCCAAATGGAAGTATTATTTTCTGTCCCACTAGCTGGAATGCAGATGTAATGACAGGGGCTGGAACAGCCATGTTAGATCAGAGGTATGTAGCACAGGTGGAAGATGTGACAAGAAAGAAGTGGGTCCCCATTTCTGTGGAGAGACCTGCACTAATATTATATGAAAGAGAATTGAAATTCTATTGTATTTAAGACAATGTTATTTAAGATTTGATTACATTAGTTGAACCTGTAACCTAACACTCATAATAGAATAACTGATCTTTGTGTTAACCTTGTCTTGACATTAGATTCTGTATAATGAGAGAAGATCTACTGATGTATACTTACAAGTAAGTCAAGTGACAACCCTGCCCTCTGGAAGCTGTGGGCTAGTGTTGGTTTCAGAAACTCAAGCAAGAAAAAATCAACATGGTGGGGACAGCTTCAAGATGCTGTAGGAACACTTGGGAGGGGAACCTAAATCAGTCCAGGTGTCAGGAGCTTGCTTGAAGTAGCAGACAATCCTCTATTGGTCTCCTTAAAAATAGGCCATGGTGCCAAAGTTTCATGTAAAAGTTATGTACTTCAAATTCCTTCAAGATGTTTTCCCTTTTGATCCAGTGCTTAAGATATGTGTTTGAAACCTGGTTTGGGAAGATTTCAAATGCCTCAGGGCAACTAAACCAGCAGGCCACAACTACTGAGACTGAGTGCTTTAGAGCCTGTGATCTGCCTCAAGAGAAACACAGGATTGAAAAGCCAGTGTAGTGCAATTGCAGAGTAGCCCCAGCTTGCTGCAAATAGAGAAGGCCTGAGCAGCAATGAAGACCTAGTGGAGCCTTTTTTTTTTTTTTAATATGGGGAAATTAACAATAACACAAGAATTGTGGGAGAGTTTAATATGCCACTCACACCTATGGATAGATCAACTAAACAGAGAAATAACAAGGAAACACAAACTTTAAATGCTACAATAGACCAGTCAGACCTAATTGATATCTATAGGACATTCACCCCAAAACAATGAATTTCACCTTTTTTTGCAGGTGCACGTGGAACCTTTTCCAGGATAGATCACATCCTGGACCATAAATCTACCCTTGTCAAATTCAAAATAATTGAAATAATTCCAAGCATCTTTTTTGGCCACAATGCAGTAAGATTAGATGTCGATTACAGGAGAAAAACTGTTAAAAATTCCAACATATGGAGGCTGAAAAATCTGTTGCTGAATAACTAACAATTCACAGAAGAAATAAAAAAGGAAATCAAAGTATGCATAGAAATGAATAAAAATGAAAATACCACAACCCCAAAACTATGGGACACTGTAAAAGCAGTGTTAAGGGGAAGGTTCATAGCAATACAGGCTTACCTCAAGAAACAAGAAAAAAAGTCAAATAACCTAACTCTACACCAAAAGCAACTAGGAAAGGAAGAAATGAAGAACCCCAGGGTTAGTAGAAGGAAAGAAAACATAAAAATTAGAGCATAAATAAATGCAAAAGAAACAAAGGAGATCATAAGAAAAATCAACAAAGCCAAAAGCTGGTTCTTTGAGAGGATAAATAAAATTGACAAACCATTAGCCAGACTCATTAAGAAAAAACGGTAGAAGAATCAAATCAATAAAATTAGAAATGAAAATGGAGAGATCACAACAAACAACAGAGAATTGCAAAGCATCATAAGAGACTACTATCAGCAACTATATACCAATAAAATGGACAACTTGGAAGAAATGGACAAATTCTTAGAAAAATAAAGTTTCCAAAACTGAACAAGGAAGAAATAGAAAATCTTAACAGACCCATCACAAGCATGCAAATTGAAACTGTAATCATAAATCTTCCAGCAAACAAAAACCCAGGACCAGATGGCTTTACAGCTGAATTCTATCAAAAATTTAGAGAAGAGCTAACACCTATCCTGGGAGAAGGCAATGGCAACCCACTCCAGTACTCTTGCCTGGAAAATCCCATGGGCAGAGGAGCCCGGTAGGCTACAGTACATGGGGTTGCAAAGAGTTTGACACAACTGAGCGACTTCACATTCACATTTCACTTTCATGCCTTGGTGAAGGAAGTGGCAACCCACTCCAGTGTTCTTGCCTGGAAATTCCCAGGGATGAGGGAGCCTTGTGGGCTGCCATCTCTTGGGTTGCACAGAGTTGGACACGACTGAAGCAACTTAGCAGCAGCAGCAGCAACACCTATCCTACTCAAACTCTTCCAGAAAATTGCAGACGAAGACAAACTTCCAAACTCATTCTATGAGGCTACCATCACCCTAATACCAAAACCAGACATAGATGACACATATAGGCCAATGTCACTGATGAACATAGATGCAAAAATCCTTAACAAAATTCTAGCAAACAGAATCCAACAACATATTAAAAAAAATCATACATCATGACCAAATTCCTTTATCCCAGGAATGCAAGGATTCTTCAATATCCGTAAATCAATCAACATAATGCACCAGATTAACAAATTGAAAGATAAGAACCATATGATTATCTCAATAGATGCGGAGAAAGCCTTGGACAAAATTCAACATCCATTTATGATAAAACCCTCCAGAAAGCAGGAAAGGAAGGAACATACCTCAACATAATAAAAACTATATATGACAAACACACAGCAAACATTATCCTCAGTGGTGAAATACTGAAACATTTCCCCTAAAGTCAGGAATAAGACAAGGGTGCCCACTCTCATCATTACTATTCAACATATTTTTGGAAGTTTTGGCCACAGCAATCAGAGAAGAAAAAGAAATAAAAGGAATCCAGACTGGAAAAGAAGAAGTAAAACTCTCACTGTGTGCAGATGACATGATCCTCTACATAGAAAACCTTAAAGACTCCACCAGAAAATTTCTAGAGCTAATCAATGCATATAGTAAAGTTGCAGGATATAAAATCAACACACATAAATCCCTTTCATTTCTATACAATAATAATGAGGAAATAGAAAACAAATTAAGGAAACAATTCCAATCACCAATTGCAATGAAAAATAAAATACATAGGAATATATCTACCTAAAGAAACAAAAGACTTATATATAGAAAACTATAAAACACTGGTGAAAGAAATCAAAGAGGACACTAATAGATGGAGACATATACCATGTTCGTGGATCAGAAGAATAAATATAGTGGAAATGAGTATACTACCCAAAGCATTCTATAGATTCAATGCAATCCCTATCAAGATACCAATGTTATTTTTCACAGAACTAGAAAAAATAACTTCACAATTTGTATGGAAATACAAAAAAACTTGAATAGCCAAAGCAATCTTGAGAAAGAAGAATGGAATTGGAGGAATCAACCTGCTTGACTTCAGGCTCTACTACAAAGCTACAGTCATCAAGACAGTATGATACTGGCACAAAGACAAAAATACAGATCAGTGAAACAAAATAGAAAGCCCAGAGATAAATCCACGCACCTATCATTGACAAAGGAGGCAATAAAACACAGTGGAGAAAAGACGAACTCTTTAACATGTGTTGCTGGGAAAACTGGTCAACCACTTGTAAAAGAATGAGACTAGAACACTTTCTAACACCATACACAAAAATAAGCTCAAATGGATTAAATATCTAAATGTAATACCAGAAACTATAAAATTCCTAAAGGAGAACATAGGCAAAACACTCTCCTACATAAATCACAGCAGGATCCTCTATGACCCAACTCCCAGAGTATTGGAAATAAAAGCAAAAAGAAGTAAATGGGACCTAATTAAAATTAAAAGCTTTTGCACAATGAAGGAAACTATAAGCAAGGTGAAAAGACAGCCTTCAGAATGAAAGAAAATAATAGCAAATGAAGCAACTGACAAAGAATTAATCTCAAAAATATACAAGCAACTTCTGCAGCTAAATTCAAGAAAAATAAACGACCCAATCAAAAAATGGGCCAAAGAACTAAACAGATATTTCTCCAAAGAAGACATACAGATGGCTAACAAGCACATGAAAAGTTGCTCAACATCACTAGAAATTAAAATCAAAGCCACAATGAGGTACCACATCACGCCAGTAAGAATGGCTGCAATCCAAAAGTCTACAAACAATAAATGCTGGAGAGGGTGTGGAGAAAAGGGAACCCTCTTACACTGTTGGTGGGAATGCACACTAGTACAGCCACTCTGGAGAACAATGTGGAGATTCCTTAAAAAATTGGAACTAGAACAGACATATAACCCAGCAGTCCCACTGCTGGTTATACACACTGAGAAAACCAGAATTGAAAGATACACGTGTATCCCAGTGTTCATAGCAGCACTGTTTATAATAGCCAGGACATGGAAGCAACCTACATATCCATCAGCAGACGAATGGATAAGAAAGCAGTGGTACATATACACAATGGAACATTACTTAGCCATTAAAAAGAACACATTTGAATCAGTTCTAATGAGGTGGGTGGAACTGCAGCCTATTATAAAGAGTGAAGTAAGGCAGAAAGAAAAACACCAATACAGTATACTAACACATATATGTGGAATTTAGAAAGATGGTAATGATAACCTTATATGCAAGACAGCAAAAGAGACACAGATGTATAGAACAGTCTTTTGGACTCTGTTGGAGAGGGCTAGGGTGGGATGATTTGGGGGAATGGCATTGAAATATGTATATTGTCATATGTGAAATGGATCGCCAGTCCAGGTTTGATGAAAGAGACAGGGTGCTTGTGGATGGTGTACTGGGATGACCCAGAGGGATGTGATGGAGGGGTGGGAGGGGGGTTAAGTATGGGGAACACATGTACACCTGTGGCAGATTCATGTCAGTGTATGGCAAAACCACTACCATATTGTAAAGTAACTAGCCTCCAATTAAAGTAAATAATTTATGTTTAAAAAATATTCCATAGAGAAATCAGGGAGGTCTTAGGGGAAGCAGGATGTGAAAAACGATGAACCAGTCTGGTCCAATATCATGCAAGTCGTGGAGAGGGAAGCTACAGCCCGTTTTCATAGGGAAATTGGGACATAAGTTGTGCCTCAAACATGCCCCAACCCAAGACTAGAGAGCTGGGATTTCACTCTCCCACTAGCACCTCCCTCTCATCCTTCAACTAATACTGAACTGGTGTCTCGGAGCCTTTGTATTAGATCCTCCAAAGACAAATGAAAGGTGACACTAAAAGCAAGAAGACACCAAAGCTCAGGAAAATGCAACCTCAGATAATGTCTCGATTTCTGCACCCACTCTGGCATTTCCAGCATCATATCTGAAATCTTGCGAGTCTAAAGAACTTCATGAATCTCTAGACATAAGCATTTTTCAAAATTTAACTTTTAATTTATATAGGAGTATATGGCAGAAAGTGAAGGGGAACTGAAAAGCTTCTTGATGAAGGTGAAAGAGGAGAGTGAAAAAGTTGGCTTAAAGCTCAACATTCAGAAAACAAAGATCATGGCATCTGGTACCATCACTTCATGGGAAATAGATGAGGAAACAGTGGGAAAAGTGCCAGACTTTATTTTTCTGGGCTCCAAAATCACTACAGATGGTGACTGCAGCCATGAAATTAAAAGACACTTACTCCTTGGAAGAAAAGTTATGACCAACCTAGATAGCATATTGAAAAGCAGAGACATTACTTTGCCAACAAAGGTCCATCTAGTCAAGGCTATGGTTTTTCCTGTGGTCATGTATGGATGTGAGAGTTGGACTGTGAATAAAGCTGAGCGCCAAATAATTGATGCTTTTGAACTGTGGTGTTGGAGAAGACTCTTGAGAGTCCCTTGGACTGCAAGGAGATCCAACCAGTCCATTCTGAAGGAGATCAGCCCTGGGATTTCTTTGGAAGGAATGATGCTAAAGCTGAAACTCCAGTACTTTGGCCATCTCATGAGAAAAGTTGACTCATTGGAAAAGACTCTGATGCTGGGAGGGGTTGGGGGCAGGAGGAGAAGTGGACGACAGAGGATGAGATGGCTTGATGGCATCACTGACTCGATGGACGTGAGTCTGAGTGAACTCCGGGGGTTGGTGATGGACAGGGAGACTTGGCGTGCTGCAATTCATGTGGTTGCAAAGTGTCAGACACGACTGAGTGACTGAACTGAACTGAACTGAACTGATAGTTAATTTACAGCATCGTATTAATATTAGTTATATGGGAAATGAATGCCTTTATACATACACATGTATCCATTCTTTCTTAGGTTCTTTCCCCATACAGATTATTACAGACTATTGAGCAGAATTCCTGTGTGGTACAGTAGGTATTGTTGATTATCTATTAAATAAAGTAGTATACATATATTAATCTCAAATTTTATCCTTCTCCCACCTTTCCACTTTGGTAACTATAATTATTGTTTTGATGGAGGGAAGTGTCTATAGGCATTTTCTGGATCAGTCTGTGCTTGTGAGAGTGGAGTGGCCAGGGAAAGCAAACCTGAGAGAGACTCATTTGAGATGACGGTAAGTGTTGAGAAGGACCTGGCCATGCAAAAAGCTGGGAGAAAAACATTGTAGATGTGGGAAGTAGCCCCTGCTAAGGACCAAGGTAACCAAGTTTAATAAATGGCTACCCTTCCCCTGCCAGTATTCCTTCCATGCTTGGAACTTGGCCTACAGGTCAACCACCATGACCTCATCCCATGCTTTAGTTGTTAGTTAGCAGCAATGAGCCACGTCAGCCTTCCCAAGAAGGGAGAACCTAGGGCTATCACGAGGCTGAATATGCTCTGGACTCAGGGACATGTACAAAAACTGCTTATCACCAGGAGTATCTGGTGCCAGTGGCACCACCAATGCCTCTGACTATCTCCATGTACTTGTTCTCAGGAGTAGAAACTCCAAGAACTGATAGAGCAAAGAAACAAGTAATGAATCTTGTTTCATCTTGCCCTATGTGATTCCCACGGCCCTTTGACCACACTGCTCTCTGCCCAAAAACTCTTTCCTCTATTCCTTCTTCAAATGTGGCTTGTGGATAACTTCCACACCTGACTCTGAAGCCTGGTTTCTGGAACTCAATTAACAATCAGCTGGTACCGAGAGATTTCCAGCCTTGTCCTGTGTTTCTGTCCTTTATCTCCAATCAGATTCATAAAGCAAAGTCCTGAAAAAAACAAAAGTGTGATTGTAACCCTGTCAAGGCCTTTGAATCTCCAAGGTCCTAGAGCATCAAAGAGGGAACACATCCGTTTCATCCAGGCTAGTCTCAGACCCCAGCCTCGCTCAGCCAGGGGTTCCCTGAGGAAACATAAGACACTTATCTAAGTTACCAGAAGGATGAGAAAGGAATGTTTCTCACTTGAATACAGGTGCATGTTATCCAGTTACCCAAGTTCTCTGTTGTATGAATGAGGAGCAGGAGCTCTGGGGATTCTGAGTTGGGAGTGAGTCAGTCACCACCTGCAGGACTGCCTCCTGGGGTCACTACAGCAGGGTCTCCCCCACTGTGCCTGGAACCCAGAAGAAACAGACCTGAATATTGCTTTCCTGCTGGTACATGAAGGCAGGTCTGATGATAAAATCAGAACCAGACTTCAGGGGCAAAGGTAAAGGACCTTCCACTCTGGTGCTTGCAGACATCTGAGACCTACCCAGCAGTGGATGCAATTGAACTTTCTCTCATCTTTCCCTTCCTGGAAGTCTCCTAGCCTGGGAACCAGAGTTCCTTGGTCCCAAGTCTTCACTAACTTACCTGCAACCTTAAGGTGAGTCATACACCCCAGGGTACAGTTTCCCATCTCTTGGATGAGGGAGACTGGACTTGCTCCAGAACACTTCTTCCAGACTGAGGCTCAGTGCCAATCAGTGGACAAGTGGCTCAGAGGTGGGTATTGCTGAGGATGCTGAGGCTGCCTCTGGTGGGCAGGGGGCTATAACTGTCTGCTGATGATCATGGTTCCTGGGCTCAGGACTGGGAGTGGTAGACCACTTGGCACACAGCTGCTGTGACACCAGGGAACTTAGAGGCCTTGCCCACTGGAACTTACCATCATTTGGGTTCTGTGGGATGAGATCAGGTAGTTATAAGTCAGAAGTTACCAGTGGGGAAGCTTGTAGATTCCTCAGCAGAACCCAAATTAGGCTAATGAATCATCTCTCCTAAGAAACTCTGGGAACAAGATATGCCAGGACTCTTAGACAAATTTTGTAGTATTTTAACTACTGTTTAGAGTAGGTCATATTTTGGATGACCTTACATTTGCTCTCTGGCTTGGGATGATACCCACAGTTAGAGTGGAATCAAAGGGCTCCTGGGGGAGACTGTCCCTCTCCCCGTGACTCATTAGCAGTGAGTACAGCTTTATCCCCTCCACATCTGGAGTAGAAATTAAAGCAGGAGGGAGGCAACCTCCAACTTTAACAGGAAGACTCTGGTAGATCTGGCCATCAGGTAGGCACTATTTGTTTCCCAGTGCTTCTTCCTTCCCTCCTGGATCCTGTACAAGCTGCCCCCCTCCTGGTTATTTGGTTGGGAATTCCTCCTCCCTTCTCTGGCATATATCCATTCAGTCTCACTTGTGGCTTCCTCTCTACCCAGCCCCTATCCCTCAACTGCAGATGGAAATGAAGAATGGAAAACCCATGAGGGGTCTGCCCAGATAATTCTTTCTAAAAATGTCTGCATTCCTTCTCCTTCCAGACCCTGTCCTGAATCATCAAGATACCCAACAAGATGACTCAGTGGCTTAGAAGGGGAGTGGAGATGCAGATAGTGTTGGAGGTAAGGTTGTCAGGTATGGGGGAATGGTTTTCAGATGACAAGAGAAGAGTAGGAGTAAGGAGCATGTGGTCCTCCAACCACTCACTCATTGGGGACCTGCCTGAATCTTCTATCTTAGGCTCCTCAGGGTATCACTAAGACAGAAGCTTCATTCTATAAGCTTCTTACTACAAAAGGATTTCAAACATAACATATGTAAGAAAGAGTATCATGAACCCTATATTTCATCATTCAGCCCAATAACTTAAAAACTAACCTCTTAGTCCCACACGTTGTCATAGACTGGAGACTATGCCACATCAATGTGGTAGCCAATTGAGTTCCTGGTGAAGACGTTCTTGATGTGCATCAGGTCTTTCTCTTCTTGCTATGTTCTCATTTGTGGTGGGGGAAGGGAAGGAGGAAGAGGGAGAATAAGAGAGAAAAAGATGGAGAGGATAATCCCATCATGAGGGACCTCCATCAAAACCTTATGTCAGCTTGCATAACTCCCAAAGGCCCTACTTCCTAATACCATCACTTTGGGAGTCAAGGGTGAACAAAATTCAATCCATAGCACCTATGCAGATCTGTTTTAAATCAAGACAGACCATCATTTCATTCTCTCTTTTACTCCATATTCATTTTTCCTAAAGTGTTTTAGGGACGAGATGAACATTTCACAAAATATACAAAATGAGTATTTGGGGTAAAATGATAGGATCTGGAAAAAATGCTCTTTTGTTCCCAATAAAATTAACATCTAATATCCAGTCCATGTACAAATTTCCCTGATTCTCAAAAAGCGGTTTTCACAGTTTATTGAAAGAATGTAGTTTATTGAAAGAACTAGACTGCTAGCTCTCTTAAGATAAAGACTACTTTTATCTTCACAACTTTGACTTTGAAGCCTTTAACCCAGAACCTAGCACACAGTTCTTCCTTGTATGTTTGTTGGATGCTATAAAATATCTTGTGGATGCATATGACATTTCTTCCAATACTGAAACCATGAAATTAAAGTACTGCTCTGCCCTAAATCTTTGATGCAGACTGACATCATAGGTGCCCCTGATGTCTGCCATTAGACCCACTCCCTAAGGCCAGTTGTATGTCCCTGAAGTCTTCACTTTATCATCATCCTAGCAAACTCCTCTCCAATGAAGACAGCAATGCATATCTCATGAAGTGGCTAGGAAGATGACATGAAACCACGAATGTCGAGCATGGCCCTTAGTATCCATTTTTAGGATGTTCTTAATGGTTTTTTTCTCCAAGTAGGCAAGGTTCTCCGTCTTCTTAGATGCCCATGCAGATCAGTTTGGTTTCCCAGCCAACCATTAAGGAAGCAATTACAGTTCAATTCTCTGTATTCTGTGAAGTTTCAAAGTCCACTAGCCAAGGACACTGATGAAGGTAAAGATTTTATTGAGATCTTTGTGTTTTTTTTCAGACCTATTATTGGCCTAAAGGGCTAAACTAGGGCATGTCAGAGCATATAGAACGAGGGGCTCCGGGTCACCACTACATACTAAGAACCTGAGCTTCCCTGAGTCCTTGGACCCAGGAAAGAAGCATGAAGTGGCTTGTGCTCCTCAGGCTGGTGGCCTTCTCAGATTGCATAGTCATGTAAGTATGAAGACTGTAAGCCACATCATCTACCTTTCTGTGGTTTTTCTTTTCATCTGATTATTGGTCTACTCATCAGGTTTAGAAGGGAATGGAATATTTCCCTGGCAATCTTAAAGTTCGACACTTACTTATTGATAAGCACCTTGCTATAGGAACTGTAGGACCCAAGGTTCTTGGTGTAGATTTGCATAGTTGCACAACTCTTGGGGTCCAGTCATGTCATGACCTATTGAAATTGGAACTCCTTGCAATTGTTCAGTGCACAGTCAATGCAGATGTAGGTGTGGTCCTGTGGAATAGCACTTTTCTACATTTTATTTAGCATGTCCTCTGTGTTCCCTCTCTACTTCAGTGTGTATATGTCTATGTCTGCATCTCTGTATCACTATCATTTCTCTCTCCATCCCTTTGGAAGTCTCTGTGAGTACATTTCTCTCTGTGGTGTTTTCTTTTAACTTTTCTTTTAATTTTCTACATTTTCTGAACTTGTTCCCTATCTCCTGGGTTCTTCTTTCAACTCTCTCTTCTCTTTCAACTAGGAGAAAGATTGGGAGAGCTATTTATACACTGTTTTATATCTGACAAGCAGTGTGACCACAGCCAATTTACAAACCTCTTGCATTTCAAATTCCTCCCTTGTAAAAGAGGATAGGAATCCCCCTTCTACCTCTTTCCTTGAATTTCCATGAGGAGGATACAGTGGGACTGCAACAGCAGTGCTAATGGCCGTCAATGTTGAGACTTCCTATTTATCAGATACCTTATATCTATCACTTCACTTATCCCCAAGATATCCTATTTGGAGGGTTTGAATCATTACATTCCACCATTTTACCAGAGGGGAGACTGAGACCCCATAGGGTCATATGGCTTACCCAACATTACAGAACAGAATCTTTATTCAAACCTACGTCTTTGCCATGGAATATGCATAAAATTCTTATAATAAGATGACTCATAAAAATGATTAGAAAATACACAGTGCCATTACAATGACAGTTATACCTTAACACTGACAGCTAATTGTAGCATCTTCTTTGTTTTCTTAGTCAAATGTTCAGTGAAAGAATACCTCTAAGGAAAGTGAAGACCATGAGAAATACCTTCAGTGGAAAAAAACATGCTAAACAATTTCCTCAAGGAACATGTTTACAGACTGTCTCAGATTTCTTCTCATGGCTCAAATATAACTATTCACTTCCTGAGGAACATAATGGATGGGAGAGTTTTGGGAATATGGTGCTCCACAGCATCTCCTGGTGCTCTAGCCTAGAACTGGGGCTCATCTGGAGGTGCCATGTGGGATGTTGGGGATGGGGCTCCTGCAGAAGGCAGAAACACTGGGCCAAAGGGGCCCCACACAGAGAAGGCACTCTCATCCTCAACTGTTAGTCTTGGTGACTGGGCCCAAAAATTACCAGGTGGCAAGTAAACATCCATTTCTGTGTTAAAGATGTGTCATTAGTTTGAGGGAGATTGTTCCTTCTGAGCAGAAGGCAATGATGACCCACTACAGTACTCTTGCCTGGAATAACCCAAGGACAGAGAAGCCTGGTAGGCTGCAGTCCATGGGGTCGCTAAGAGTCAGACATTGAGCAACTTCACTTTCACTTTTCACTTTCCTGAATTGGAGAAGGAAATTGCAACCCACTCCAGTGTTCTTGCCTGGAGAATTCCAGGGATGGTGGAGCCTGGTGGGCTGCTGTCTATGGGGTTGCAAAGAATTGGACACGACTGAAGCAACTTAGCAGCAGCAGCTACAGCAGCAGCTCCTTCTGCACTAAGGAGGTCAACTAGTTACAGATGAAGTGTGAACCATCTCTGATCAGAAGGTAGAACCAACTGCAAAGCAATTGTGAATAACCAGGAAGAGGAATTCAGTTTGCACAGATGCAAGAACCACAGCAGTAAAAAGTTACTGAACCCAGATTCCATGTAAGGCCATAAGAATCTAGCACAGTGCTTACTGTTTTTAGATTCGAAAAAGGGCTTATGTTGTCTTCAAGAATGCCCATATCAGCCTGAGAGATAAGCAAAGAGTAAATAGATGTCAAATGAAAGGGTCACTTGTGTGGTGTTGATCGATTGTGGTCTGAGTTTAGAGTCAGTGCCTGGGGTTGATCAAGAAGGACCTCCTGGAGAATGGGGTGCTAAGGCTGGGTTTGAAGAGACTACAGAATTTCTCAAATGAAGGCACCAGGACTTCCCTGGGTGTCCAACGTTCCTGGAGGTCCAGTGGTTATGCCTCTGTGCTTTCAATGCAGGAGGTACCACTTCAATGTCTGGTCATAGAATCAATATCCTGCATACAATGTAGCACAGGAAAAAAAATATCAAATGTAAAGACCTCTGTGATCAAAGTCTGTGAGCTTCACAGTGGTTGGAAAGTGATCTCAAGAGATATATGACACCCAGAAGGAGACATCAGTGTGGGAAGAGAGGGTAGCCAGTTCTGCAGTAACCCACTCCCTCCTTCTCCATGTAGATGCTCTACATGGGTAAAATCACCATTGGAATTCCCCTCAGGAATTCCAGGTTATCTTTGACACATGATCATCTGACTTGTGGGTTCCCTCCTTCTTTTGCCCCAGTCCAGCCTGTCATGAGTACAGACACCCTGTACCCGGATCATCCTTCACTTGCCCTGCCACCCTGTTTCCACCCTTGGCACCTGATTAGACTCATCTCTAGTGTCTGCAGATACACAAGTTAGGTTCAGACATTACAAGTATTCCACCTTCCAGCCTACCTAAAAGACCTTCAGGATCGCCTACGGATCTGGGAACATGAAGGGATTTCTTGCTTATGACACCATTCGGGTAACGTGTAAAGAGAAGCTGAGTCAGGACTGGCTATGGAGTGACCCCTGCTTGCAAAACAGATGCAGGACCATCTGGCAGGACCCTTCCTGGCCTAACTCCCATAAACATTGGCCATCTTACCCACAGGATCCTGTCCCTTGGGAGGCAGTGCCCATGGTGACACACAAGCAAATGGATTAGCAAGCCCAGAAAGTGGCTTGAGGTTTGGACTTGCAGCTCCTCTGCCCATGAGCAGTTCAAGGTTCATTTTGGTGGGAGCAAGTTGAAGGGAAAAAAGCACCCACTTTTATATTCACAGACTGTTCCTGGCACTTTCAGGTAATAATTGGTTTAATCCTGCAACAACCCCACACAGCAGGTGGTCTGATTAGCTCATGAGACATATGAGGAAACTGAGGTGCAGACGTCAAGGGCCTTGCTGAGGTCACACGTGGTAAACGGTGGATCTGGGTTGGCTTTTCAGGACTGCAGTTGCTGTAGGGTGTTTAGGGACAGGATAAACCTGATCTAGGGACCCTGGGGGCAGTCAAGGGATTCAGGTATCCATAGTGGGAAACTGGAGGCCAAGGAAATCAAGGGGCCTGATAAATGAGTTCTCACTCTAGGGTGCCTTTGAGAGTCTAATAAAACATATGGCCTGCCTCCCCAAAGTACTTGAGTAGTTCCCCCCTCTCTCTTTCTCATACACACTCACACAAATATACACATATCCCCAAAAGTGAATTTCCCAGGCAGTAGTTTCATAGATCCCTGCAAGTAAGATTGTGTTTTTGGCTTCTGTCTTCCTAGACAGATACAGAATCCACAGTATCTTACAAAGAATTCAGTCCATTCCTGTCATTATGTCATAGTGATGCCAGAGAAGGCTACTTGATCTCGACTCATTTTGTCCACGAGGGGGCACCAGTGGGTCCTGGCCTGACTCTTGGTTGCCCCACCGGGACAGAAGCCACAAGGCCAATTTGACGCACTCTGGTGGTGTTTTTCAAAGGGGCAGATGTTTTAAAATTCACAGCCTCTCACAAATGGAACCCAAATTCCCCTCCCAGCTTGGTCTAACCGTCTGAGGTCCACCAAAGTCACAGCCCAGCCTCAATTCTCTGAGGATTTAATGGCAATGCACCCCAGCCCAGTCCTAGCCCCACTTCACATATCTGTAAGTGGGAACATTCTTCTCTCCCACAGATCAGGGACCTTGTAAGTACTGACCAGCTGTTCGGTCTAAGCATTGTGGAATACGGGTGTGAGGGTGCACCTTTTGATGGTATCTAGGGCTTGAACTACCCCAACATATCTGTCTTTGGAGCTATCCTCATCTTTTCCAACCTGAAGAATCAAGGTGCCATTTCTGAGCCTGTTTTGCCTTCTACTTGAGCAAGTAAGACTCAGATGGACCATCCCTTTCTCCAAATTAGCTGTAAGATGCTTTCAGTTGCACAAAAATTATAGAACATTTGACAAAGAAGAAACCTGAGAGATAATCTAACCCAGGATAAATATAGCCCCAGGGCTGTACTTGGCTTCACCACTGGCTTTTATAAATAACATTTTATTGGAACACAACCCTGCTCCTGGACTAAAAACCAGTAACTTGGTCTAGGGGGGTGAGTGAGGAGGAAGACTAATGGAAGGCAACAGGAAACAAGTTGGAGGAAAAAGCAATATGATTTGCTTATGAATTTGATCAGGAAGGAAGGACAAGGATGGTGGATATCTTTCCTTCCTCATTAGCTTTCCACTGGGCACCCAGGACCAGCTACCCATTTTGCAGGAGCCAGTGAAAAATAAAAGTGTGGGACCCAAACAAACATGTGGGATCCCTTAAGATTTAAGAAATATTAGGAATTTCAAGACAGGGAGAGCAGAGCTGGGGTCCCTTCTGAGTGTGAGGCCCTTGGGACAGTAGAGGTCACAGGCCAGTGGAGCCAACTCTGGGTGACTTGAACCCACACCCTTAGAACTCCCAGGCTTTGATTTTCCTGAAAAATGACAAGCTGGACAAGGAGAAAGCCATTAAGCTTCAGCATCGTGTCCTCTGAGTGTGTCTGAGCACTCAGGTTGCAGGAGGTAGAACATCTTCAGAAGATATAGTGGGTGGAGCCCAGCCAGGTGTCTGTTTCTAACCTCCTCTGTGCCACTCATTAGCCAGTAACTGACCTCAGTCTGGATGTCAATCACTCCTAGACTCGATTTCTGCATCTGTACATGGGGACCTTATTAGGGCCTTGATGGGTGGACCAGCACAGCTCTCAGACAGTGCTGTTGCTACTCTCCTCCAAGGATTCCCTTCCCCTGTCTTCTCTCTACACAGGCAGGGCGAAAGGCAGTGTGGTGATGTTTGTTGGGGTGGATAAATCCTACTAATAATGAGCAGTCAACTGGGTACCATTGATCCACACGAGCAATTGAAGTATACACATGGACAGGTAAGCCTCTGCCTCTGAGGGTCACCCCAAGTGATGCTCCTGCTACTGTACATGGACACAGGCAGACACACACAAATACACTCTCAGACACAAAGTCACACATAAATATACACCACCCACAATGACACAGACACACAGACACATGGAAATACACAAGCAGACAGATATAAACATACACAGAGACACATATAAACACGCATAGCTAGTCAGACACACACAAGCACTCACAGAGACACATACAAACACACACACAAACACATATACCAACAAACACACAAGCAGATAGATATGCAAACAACCAGTGGGTTCATAATCCCCAGTCCTTCTGACCAGGGCTCTGACCAGGGTCCTAAAAGGGTCTGGAGAGGTCTGTGCATCTGGGAGAGGATTGCTCCCACTGCCCTGTTAGGCATGGAGCATGGTTAGAGGACTCGACAGTGTAGTGAAAAGAGGATCAGGGAGAATTTCTCCAGCCTGAACAGAGGTATAAGATGACCAACTGTCCAGGGCTACCTGGGACCAAGGAAGTTCTCAGTACAGATAAATGTCACTTTAAAAACAGGGAAAGTCCTGAGCAAATGGGGAGAACTGGTCTCCTAAGGGAGCAACTACTGAGCAATGTAGAGAGACTTGCTGAAGTCTTAAGATGTGAAAGCAACTAATAAAAAAGGCACCCCATGTTCATGGGCACACAGTGGGGCAGGGGCTATAACAGAGAATCAGGAAGGTGGGATCCAGGAGTGACCTGAGGACAAGAGGAATAATTGATAGGATTCTATATGATACCCTCAAACAAAAGCTGACCCATCCTTTGGAATTTCTGTGGGCTAGTCATGTATTTCCTGGCTAGGGTCTCAGGGTCTGAGCTGGTTGTAGGACCAGTGCTGGCAGACATCCTGGGCTCCCAGAGGATCCCCTCTCTCCCACCTCTGCTGCCCTCTCAAATCTCCATCTTCACTCTGCGATTGATCCGTTATTTGTTCCCCACAAGATACAGCTCTCTGGATGTTTCTCATTCATTATTTTCACAGTCTTCATTCACTCACTAAACAGACAAGCCTTGAACATCCACTGTGTGTCATGCACTTTAGGGAGGAAATGAGAATTAAACTTGCCCTCACATCTAAGAAGGCAGATGCACAGGAAATGAGACACACACATAGTGAATTGTGACTTTGGTACATGCTAGACATAAGGAAGTGTCTACAGAGACTGTCAAGAAAGGATACTGATAAACACTGGGAGAAAGACTTCCCTGAAACCATGACAATTAAGCTGGAATCTGGAAGATGAGAAGAAATTTGCTAGTCAAAGGGGAGGGGGCTCCTCTAGGAAGGAAGACCAGCTTGTGTCAAGGTCCAAAAGAGCCTGGTGTATTCAAGAACTGCATTCAAGAATGTCAAGGAAGATGCCGTGTTGGGAGCAAAGGAAAAGAGGGCAAGAGACAAAGGGCTGTTTAGAAGACAATCAGGAAGGGGGCAGCTCTGGGGAGACTCAGAGTAACCTTGATGCCTGCTTCGTCACACTGTCTCTCAGCATCTCCATGAAAAGAAAGGTTATTGCTTGTTCGGCAGCTGCAAGGCCCTTTTTGATACTGGAACATCACTGATCCTTGGCCCAAGAAGACTGGTCAGTAACATCCAGAAGCTCATCGGTTCCATGCCACGGGGTTCTGAGGTGAAGTGTCATGCCCCAGGGTCACTCCCAGTCTCCACACACAAGAAGGATCTCCAGGGCCACCCTCTCTCTCTAATAGCACTATGTTTCTTGTTTTGGTCAATACCGTGTCCTCTATTATCTTCACCATCGATGGTATCAACTACCCAGTCCCAGCTCAAGCCTACATCCTCAAGGTGAGGGGAGAACCCTGAAAGGTGGTTTTCAAATAGGAACTTGCAGGAACCCTTTGGCTGCAGCTGGGAGGAGGGCGCCTTCTGCAGGCCAATTCACACTATTGCACATGATGCAGAGACCTGGGGCTGGCTAGAGCCTCCCACAAGAACTACTTGAGAGTAAAGGGCCACCTGAGACACTGATCATCTTAAAATAAATGTGGAGACACCACGCCATGCTGGCATGGTGGGAGTCACAAGGAGAGTGGAAACTCAGGTCCTCAGTGTTCAAAGAGCTTCAGTTCAATCTGAACCCTCAGATGAATGAACATGGAAAGTCAGCTCCAGCAGTCCTTGAAATAAGTCATGTGACAAGGAGAATAGCTGGGGACAGTCCCAGTGTGCTGTCCCACCATAGGGATTAACAGTCTCCCTTCCCTTCTCACAGTTTTCCTGGTTTGGATGATAAATTATATGCTCACCCGAGTTCTTGAATGCATCTTCCCCTAACTCTCGCTGGGAACCCGCTTTGTGAGTCAGGCTCCCTGACCCCTCTGCGGGGAGGCTGGATTCTAATGTGAATAAAGGGTGCACAGTGACTGCTCAGCCCAAGCACAGGGTGGAGGCTTCATGTCAGCTCACTAGGGGAGTTTAGAGCTGGCTGATGGGCTCAAAGAAGACTTTGAAAAAGGAAGGGAATTTCAGGAATTC
>NW_011492693.1:276861-284739 GCF_000754665.1 Bison bison bison
AAAATTTTAAACTCATGGAGCCATATGGAGGGTGGCTTGTTTCTAGGGAAAACTGCACTGGATTCCATGCAAATGGCATCCCAAGGTGCTCTGCATTGGGGCACTGGGGACTTACTCGGGGTGATGAGAGCTACAGACTGACTGGTGTTGATGGGGAACCAGAATATGTTACCCAACCAAGCCTGGAGTAGCCAAAGACAGCAAGTGTGGGCCAAAGGAGGCTTCCCAGAGTTCCTAAGTTAAGTCTTCAAGAACGTGTTGTGGGCACTGTTCTATTTAAAATGGATAACCAGCAACGAATTACTGTGTAGCATGGGGAACTCCACTTAATTATATGACCACCTGGATGGGAGGGGTATTTTGGGGACCAGGATACCTGAATACATATGGTTGAGTCCCTTTACTATACACCTGAAACTCAGAATATTGTTTATCAGCTATACTCCCATACAAAATAAAGTTTTGTTTTTTTGTTTTTTTTTTAAGAAAGTACAGATTGTGAGGACACAGGAGGACAACTAGCATTCTCTGCAGATAAAACAAAGAGCAGGAGAGAGAAGGAAAGAAATAGGGATATAGGAGAACTATACATTCTTTTTTATTTCTAAAAATTTTATTGAAGTATAGCTGATCTTCAGTGCTGCATTTAGTTCTACTGCACAGCAATGTGACTCAGTTATACAAAAACAGAAATATATATTCTTTTTCTCAATCTTTTTCATGTGGTTTATGACTGGATATTTAATATATTTCCTTTTGCTCTTCAGTAGGACTTTGTTGTTTATCATTCCTCTGTGTCCCCAACTCTCAATCCTCCCATCCCCCACACCCTTCCTCATGGCTACCTCATGTCTTGGTCCTTTTTGGTTGTGGATGAACTCTCATATATCCTGCTAATGAGAAAATCCCTTGATACTTACCAAAAGAGGGAAATAAAACCAAGAATTGTGCTGGGTCTGGATATCTGTGGGAGTCGAATGTAAGGGCTCAGGCTGACTGGTGCGTGTCTCTGACTCCCCCAGGATTCTAGAGGCCACTGCTATACCACCTTTAAAGAGAACGCAGTGAGGACATCTAGAGAGACCTGGATCCTAGGTGACATCTTTCTGAGGCTGTATTTCTCAGTCTTTGATTGAGGAAATGACAGGATTGGCCTGGCACCAGCAGTATAATTTCTTGGAGTGGTTCAGGAATCAGTAAGGCCGCTCCGAGCAAACACTAAATCACACTTAGGGTACTCCTGCCCAGGATGCTGGTGAACTGTATTTGATGTTCTGCACACCCTATTACAATAAAGAGTAAAGGGTTTCACTCATAATGGTGCTGAAACAAACAGGTGCCTCTGTTTGTGTCTTGGAGGTGTACAATGATCAGGAAGGATCTAGAACAAAGTCTGAATCACAGTTGAGAGGAGCCCACCTCCACCTGGCTTCAAGGAAAGGGGAGACTCATTGAAATGATTCTGGAAATCCAGGACACAATACTCAGAGCTAATACAAAGATCTCAGTGACTGGACCCAAGAAATCAGAAGTAATCAGTTCTCTATTTCATACCCTCATTCTTTCATTCCTTCTTCTTTGATGATCTTACCCTGAAAACTTTCTTCCTAAAGCTTCTACACCTAGTGAGGGAGTCCAAGCTACCTGCCCTAGGGTTTTAAATCCCAAAAGCATCTCCAAAAATGAAAGAAAAGATTGAAGACATCAGAGTTCAAGGGTGTTCTCTGAATGACCCACCTCAGATCGCATGTACAGTCCTAGATCACCCATCCTGGCAGGGCCATGGGGCTTGGCTTTACATGGTCTGTGGCCCTGACCCAGCAGCACACATGATTGTCAATTTCCTCCAGAACTAGATGACTGAAGCTGGGGAGAGGCAGCCTCAAAGAAAGCGACTAGGAGATAGTCTAGGCCATGGAAGAGTTTATGATGACCCACCAACTCCACCACCTCTTCATTCAGAGGAATCATAAGGGGTAATGAAATAGACTCTCTTCATCCCATTACAGGTGAACTTATCCCTGGGCTTCTCCTCCAAGGGAGTTTGGGTGAGGTACTTCACGGAGAGCTGGTTCCCGTTTGTACCACACCCAGTCACCAGGTCTCTGCCACATATGCCTGCTCTGTCCTTTGCAGTCCTACTTGGTAAGTGATGGCCCCAGTCGATCCCTGAGCTATCTCCCTCCTCCAGGGCACACAATGCCCCTTCCTTGGCCTCCAATGCTGCTGGGGAGAATGCAACGCATGTATCAGGAGACCCAGGGTACACAGAGCCTTCAGCCTTTCTGAGATTCTCCTTGGATGGGCCTACAAACTGCTTTCTTGGAGCTGCCATGGTTAGGCACTTTTGCAGTGGAGTTCTTTCCACCTGGAAGCCCTCAGTAGATGCCTCAGCTGAGACAGCAGGGATCAGAGGTTGATTTCCTTTCAGATTGACTGTTTGATCTCCTTGTTGTATAAGGGATTCTCAAGAATCTTCTCAAGCACCATAGTTCAAAAGCTCAATTGTTTGGCATTCACCATTTCTTATGGTCCAGATCACACATCTGTACATGATCACTGGAAAAACTATAGCTTTGATACTATAGACCTCTGTAGCAAAGTGAGTCTCTGCTTTTTAATACACTGTGCAGGCTTTTCATAGCCCTTGTTCCTTCCAAGGAGCAAATGTCTTTTAATTTTGTGGCTGCAGTCAAGGTCCATAGTGATTTTGGAGCCCCAGAAAATAAAATCTGCCACTGTTTCCACTTTTCCCTCATCTATGTGCCATGAAGTGGTGGGACTGGACGCCATGAATGTTGAGCACCTTTTAGTGAATAGTTTTTTGAACGTTGAGTTTAAGCTAGTTTTTTCATCTTGTCTCATCATCGAGAGACTCTTTAGTTCTTCTTTGCTTTCTGCTATTAGGGTAGTGTAATTTTCATATCTGTGAATGTTGGTACTTCTCCCAGCAACCTTGATTCCAGCTTGTGATTTATCCAGACCAGCATATCGAATGATTTATCATACATATAAGTTAAATAACCAGAGTGGTAATGGATACCTTGTCATGCTCCTTTCCCAATTTTAAATCTTTCAGTTGTTCCATGTCTGATTCTAACTGCTGCTTTTTGACCTACATACAGAGTTGTTAGGAGAAAGGTAAGGTGATCTGGTATTCCTATTTACTTAAGAATTTTCCACAGTTTGTTGTGGTCCACACAGTGAAAGGATTTAGCATAGTCAGTGAAGCAGATGGAAATGTTTTTCTGGGATTACCTTGCTTTCTCCATGATCCAATGGATGTTGGCAATTTGACCTCTGGTTCCTCAAACCAGTTTGTATATCTAGAAGTTCTCAGTTCATGTACTGTTGAAACTCACCTTGAAGGATATTGAGCATTACCTTGCTAGCAAGTGAGATGAGCACAATGGCATGATAGGTTGAACATTCTTTGGAATTGCCTTTCTTTTATATTGGAATGAAAACTGACCTTTTCCAGCACTGTGGCCACTGATGAGTTTTCCAAATTTACTGACATATTGAATGCAGCACTTCTACAGCCTCATTATTTAGGAATTTTAAACAGCTCAGCTGGAATTCCATAGCTTTTCTTGTAGTGATGCTTCCCAAAACCCACTTGATTTTATACTCTAGTATATCTGGCTTTATGTGAGTGATCCCAGCATCATACCTATCCCGGTCATTATGAACATTTTTGTATAGTTCTTCTGTGCGTTCTTGCCACCTCTTCTTAATCTCATCTGCTTCTGTTAGGTCTTTGATTTTCTGTGCTTTATTGTGCCCATCTTTGCATGAAGTGTTCCTCTGGTATCTCCACTTTTCTTGAAGAGATATGTACTCTTTACAATTCTTTTTGTTTTCCTCTAAATCTTGCACTACTCACTTATGAAGCCTTTCTTATCTCTCCTTGCTATTCTCTGGAAGTCTGCATTCCATTGAGTGTATCGTTCCCTTTCTCCTTTGCCTTTCACTTCTCTTATTTTCTCAGGTATTTTTAAGGCTGCCTCAGGCCACCACTTTGCCTTCTCATATTTGTTTTCTTGAGGATGGTTTTGATGACCACCTCCTGTACAATGTTACAAACTTCCATCCATAGGTCTTCAGGATACCAGACCTTAGGTATTGAATCTATTTTTCATCTCCACTATATAATCATAAGTGATTTGATTTGGGTGATAGTTGAATGTTCTGGTGGTTTTCCTTACTTTCTTCACTTTAAACATGAATATTGTTTGCTTCTGCCTAAGCATTGCTTCCGTATCACCACCCACCACTCCCAGTGGGTGTAGAGCAAAAACACACAATTTGAGGACTATTACCCTGGGTTTGTGCTTGGCTTTTCACATGCTTAGCTGTGTGAGCTTGATCAAGTCTCTTAACCTCAGTTGTCTCATCTGGAAAATGGGCACCATGATGATAATTCCACCTTCTAGATTGCATGTGTGCCTGCAAAGAGCAAGTGGCCCTGAGAGGGCTTTCTGGGTTCCTGAGTCTGGAACAAATATGAATTATTCTGCCACCTGGGGAGAAGGAAATCTTCTGTTTAGAGATTATGGCTGGCATCCCCAAGGCTAAATATTGATTCAAGCCAAATGACATCTATCTCTGAACCCTGACCCAGAACTCTGACTGAGCTGATGCTTCTGTTTTCTGGGCTCCCACAAGAGCTAGTGATTACTGGCTCAGATTACTCCTTTCCTCAGCCTTACCAGTCAGGCTTTCCTTGTCAACTACTTCTCCCCTGAAATCACACTGCAAGGAAAGTCATAAAGGCTTTTGGCCTCTTGTCAGTTTCCCACATCTCCAGGGTACCAACAAGTAGCTGTTATGGTTACTTGTCATAGCAACAACTATGGCAACCTGTACTGTCCAATCTAAGCCTGTTAAATGAACCTGTCCCCATTTGGCCTCTGATGTTTAAATTACCTATAGTTGCCTTAGTAAACTTCCTATGTTTGATGCTTAATGTCGAAATATGTGTGTACCTCATCTAGTTTTCTTTCCCAAACTTAATTCCAACCATGCAATTAAGTAACCAAACATTTAGTCATCTAACTACCCACAGGAATTGACAAAAGCAAACCAACCATCATGCATTTTTTGCTTGCCCCAAAACACCATTGAAGTGATCTGCTGAAACAATGTGATACATTGGCATGTCCACTCCAGAAGGGACATCTGGATTTGTTTTCCATCTAATACAGAATGTCTACCATAAGCCTGGCCCTCCAGCAGCTGGTCACCTAATTTTTGCAGACTCAGCCCACTCCAGATCCTTTCCACATCCCTCAGTATAATCTAGAGAACAGATGCAGTCAAAGTTCTCAATCCTGCAGAAAATAGTTTTTTTTGTTTTTTTTAGAAAACAATACTTGGTAACACATTCAAAATCTTCAAAATTTGGTAACACAAAATTTTCTTGTGCTCCTTGCCTTGGAATCAAGAAGCTGCACCAGAGGATGGGAAGCCTCCCCTTCCAACTAAATCTTTTACCACTCCCACCAGGGCCACAGGCTTCACTGGACCCCAAAGACATCTGCCTGCTCCCTGATGTCCTCTGTACATCAGTTCAGTTCAGTCTCTCAGTCATGTCCCACTCTTTACTATATCATGGGGTGCAGCATGCCAGGTTTATCTGTCCATCACCAACTCATGGAGCTTGCTCAAACTCATGTTCATCAGGTCGGTGATGCCACCCAACAATTTCATATTCTGTCTTCCCCTTTAACTTCTGCCTATAATCTTTACCTGCATCAGGGTATTTTCTAATGAGTCAGTTCTTCTCATCAGTTGGCCAAAGTACTGGAGGTTCAGCCTCAGCATCAGTCCTTCCAATGTATATTCAGGACTTATTTCCTTTAGCATGGACTGGTTGAATCTCCTTGCAGTCCAAGGGACTCTCAAGAGTCTTGTCCAACACCATAGTTTAAAAGCATCAATTCTTTGGTACTCAGCTCTCTTTATGGTCCAACTCTCACATCCACTCACAATTTCTGGTAAAACCACAGCTTTGAATATACAGACCTTTGCTGTTAAAGTAATGTCTCTGCTTTTTGTATGCTGTCTAGGTTTTTCATAGCTTTTCTTCCAAGGAAATACGTCTTTTTTTTTTTTTTTTTTCACAACTGTGGTCACTATCTACAGTGATTTTGGAGCCCAGGAAAATAAAGTCTGTCACTGTTTTCATTGTTTTTCCAGGTATTTGCCATGAAGTGGTGGAACTGGATGCCATGATCCGCATTTTTTGATCTGTACATACCACATCAAGACCATTCCGAAGGGGGGGAAAAAAAAAAAAAACACAAAAAGGCAAAATGGTTGCCTGAGGAGGCCTTATAAATAGAAAAGAAGAGAAGCAAAAGGCAAAGGAGAAAAGAAAGACATACTCATCTGAATGCAGAGTTCCAAAGAATAGCAAGAGGAGATTTAATAAAAAGCCTTCCTAAGTGACCAGTGCAAACAAACAGAGGAAAACATTAGAATTGTAAAGACCAGAGATCTCTTCAAGAAAATTTGAGATAGGGAGGGAATGTTTCAGGCGAAGATGGGCACAATAAAAGAGAGACATGGGGTGGACCTAACAGAAGCAGAATATATTAAGAAGAGGGTGAAAGAATACATAGAAGAACTGCACAAAAAATGATATTAATCACCCAGATAACCACGATGGTGTGATCACTCACCTAGAGCTAGACAATCCTGACATGCGAAGTCAAATGGGTCTTCAGAAGCATCACTAAGAGCAAAGCTAGTGGAGGCGATGGCATTGCAGTAGACCTATATCAGATCCTAAAAGATGATGCTGTTAAAGTGCTGCACTCAATATGCCAGCAAATGTGGAAAACTCAGCAGTGGCCACAGGACTGGAAAGGCTCATTTTCCTTGCAATCACCAAGAAAGGTGATTTCAAAGAATGTTCAACTACCACACAGTTGCACTCATCTCACATGCTACCAAAGTAATTTCTCCAAGCAAGTCTTGAATAGTACATGAACTGTGAAATTCCATATGTTCAAGCTGGATTTAGAAAAGGCAGAGGAACCAGAGATCAAATTGCCAACATTCATTGGGTCATAGAAAAAGCAAGAGAATTCTAGGAAAACACCACTTCCGCTTTATTGACCATGTAAAATCCTTTGACTGTGTGGATCACAACAAACTGTCGAAAACTTACAGAGATGGGAATACCAGACCATCTTATCTGCCTTCTCCTTGGGCTGCAAGGAGATCCACCCAGTCATCCTAAAGGAAATAAAACTTGAATATTCATTGGAAGAACCGATGTTGAATTTGAACCTCTAATACGTTGGCCAACTGATGTGAAGAACTGACTCATTAGAAAAAATGCTGTTACTGGGCAAGATTGAAGGCAGGAGGAGAGAGAATGACAAAGGATGAGATGGTTGGATGGAATCATCAACTCGATGGACATGAGTTTTCCCAAGCTCCAGGAGTTGGTGAACAACAGTGAGCCCTGGCATGCTGCAGTCCATGGGGTTGCAAAGAGTTGGACATGACTGAGTGACTGAAATGAACTGAACATACCACATAGCAAATATTATTTGTAATTGGCATGTTTCTCCAGCAAGACTGGGACTCCCTAAGGCCCCAACACATATCCCCAATCAAGTCTGCACCCATGCACAGAAGTCAGTGCCTAGCATTCACAAGGCATTCAGTGAGTTCTTATTGCAGGAGGACCTCCATTTTAGTCTGCATAAAGGAGGAAAGGACACGTTTATCCTCCTGTCTCAATAACTCCAAAGTAGAAAAGACAAATGAAAGAGCATTGTTTTACATCAAACATCTGGCAGCAGAGAATGGATTCCTTAGGCGGGGAGGAAGCAAGGAGAGTTCTACAATTACCTCTACTCT
>NW_011492693.1:284839-285507 GCF_000754665.1 Bison bison bison
CCTTTGACTGTGTGGATCACAACAAACTGTCGAAAACTTACAGAGATGGGAATATTAGACCATCTTACCTGCCTTCTGAGAAACCTGTATGCAGGTCAAGAAGAAACAGTTATAACTGAACATGGAACAGCAGACTGGTTCCAATTTGGGAAAGGAGTACATAAAGGCTGTATATTGTCACCTCACTTATTTAACTTATATGCAGAGTACATCATGTGACATGCCCAACTGAATGAAGCACAAGCTGGAATCAAGATTGCTGGGAGAAATATCAATAGTCTCAGATATGCAGAAGACACCACCCTCATGTCAGAAATTGAAGAGGAACTAAAGAGCCTCTTGATGAAAGTGAAAGAGGAGAGTGAAACATCTGGCTTAAACTTCATATTCAGGAAATGAAGATCGTTGCATTTGGCCCCATCACTTCATGGCAAATGGATGGGGAAATAATGGAAACCGTGAGAGACTTTATTTTGGGGGGCTCCAAAATCACTGCAGATGATGACTGCATCCATGAAATTAAAAGATGCTTGCTCATTTGAAGAAAAACTATGAGAAACCTATGCAAATTTTTAAAAGTAGAGACATTACTTTGCTGAAAAAGTTCAGTATAATCAAAGCTATGATTTTTCCAGTTGTCAGGTATGGATGTGACAGTTGCACCATAA
>NW_011492693.1:285648-286387 GCF_000754665.1 Bison bison bison
CCTCTACTCTAAAAATATTTTCCAACACATACATGGAAGGTGTATCGAGGCAGAAACACAGTCTCTCCAAAAAGAGAGATTTATGACTCTATAGTTAGCATTCACAGGAGAGAGCTACATACAGAGAGCTGTGGGAAGGTACAGGTGATACCTTTCCAGTTTTCAGCACAGAGTTGATAGTACTGGTCTGAATTATAGGGAACAATCATTGAGTCTCAAATTGGACCAAGTCTAATTGTGTCCCTACCCACCAGTGTGGAAATTACTCATTTTTAAATATAAAATTATTTATTTTAATTGAAAGTTAATTACTTTACAATATTATATTGGTTTTTGTCATACATTGACATGAATCCCCCACATGTGTACACGTGTTCCCCATCCTGAACTCCCCTCCCACCTCCCTCCCCATACCATTGCTCTGGGTCATCCCAGTGCACCAGCCCTGAGCATCCTGCATCATGCATCAAACCTGGATTGGCAATTCATTTCACATATGATAATATACATGTTTCAATGCCATTCTCCCAAATCATCTCACCCTAGCCCTCTCCCACAGAGTCCAGAAGACTGTTCTATATATTTGTGTCTCTTTTGCTGTCTTGCATACAGGGTTATTATCATTTTTATAAATTCCATATATATGCGTTAGTATAAGAAGAGAAGCGAAAAGCAAAGGAGAAAAGGAAAGATATAAACATCTGAATGCAGAGTTCCAAAGAATAGCAAGAAGAGATAA
>NW_011492693.1:286487-286962 GCF_000754665.1 Bison bison bison
CAAGTGGGCCTTAGAAAGCATCACTACGAACAAAGCTAGTGGAGGTGATGGAATTCCAGTTGAGCTATTCCAAATTCTGAAAGATGATGCTGTGAAAGTGCTGCACTCAATATGCCAGCAAATATGGAAAACTCAGCAGTGGCCACAAGACTGGAAAAGGTCAGTTTTCATTCCAATCCCAAAGAAAGATAATGCCAAAGAATGCTCAAACTTCCACACAATTGCACTCATCTCACATGCTAGTAAAGTTATGCCCAAAATTCTCCAAGTCAGGCTTCAGCAATATGTGAACTGTGAACTTCCTGATGTTCAAGCTGGTTTTAGAAAAGGCAGAGGAACCAGAGATCAAATTGCCAACATCCGCTGGATCATGGAAAAAGCAAAAGAGTTCCAGAAAAACATTTATTTCTGCTTTATTGACTATGCCAAAGCCTTTGACTGTGTGGATCACAATAAACTGTCGAAAATTCTGAAA